>NC_056725.1:165322879-165370379 GCF_019279795.1 Protopterus annectens
TCACATTAACAGCACAATAAAACTAGTCAACAGAAAACTTGGCTCCTTGTTGAAAATTAAACCATTTCTTACACCACCTGTCAGAACTTCCATAGCACATACCCATTTGATTTCTACCCTACTGTATTCCTCCTCCATCTATACATATCTGTCCAAAACTAACCACTCCAAACTAACTGTTGCCTACAACAGTATTGCCAGATTTGCCTCTGGCTCTACCTTCAGAACTCACCACTGCCTAAACTTAAAACAACTGAGATGGCTAGAACTGCATAATCTCATCTTATTTCACCAGCTCTCTTTAGCCCATAAAATCCGCTACAAACCTACCAGCACCCCTATACTCACGACTCTCATTAGCCCTTATTGTAATCTCAAAAGTCTGCATTCCTCTAACAAACTTCTAATATCTACCTGTAAATCCAACAACTTAGCAGGCGATTCCTTGTTCTCCAACACAATTGGAAAAGCCTGGAACTCCCTTCCATCCAACCTCACTGCTCTCTCCACTCTTCCCAGCTTCAAATCCCAACTCAAAACTCACCTCCTAACTCACTGGCTCTGCCCCTGAACTCCCCTCCTAACTCACTGGCTCTGCCCCTGAACTCCCCTCCTAACTCACTGGCTCTGCCCCTGAACTCACCTCCTAACTCACTGGCTCTGCCCCTGAACTCACCTCCTAACTCATTGGCTCTGCCCCTGCTCTAACCCTGACTAGACACCATTTCTGCTCCTAGAACTCTCACTTATCTTGCTTCTAATCTTTTTAAAAGCTTACTACTAAATTCAGTTCTGTTTTTTCCCCATGATGTTTTTATTTTTGCTTATTGCAGACACTGTAAAAAATATTTTTTTCTTCTCTGAACTATATGTATAACTTTTTTTACTGTTAAATTTTTCTCCCCCCTCCCCCCCAAAGGGACAAATATCTATCCCAGCAGAGTGTTGCCTCCCTGACATCTCAGATGCCCAGGTGAGAGCTGCCCTCTCCAAAGCTAAAAACACAGCATCAATGGGACCAGATGGTGTCCCGGGTTGCGTGCTACATGGACTCCAAGAAGAGCTAAACCCACACATAAGGCAGCTGTTTAATCTCAGCCTTACTACAGGATATGTACCCAAAGAGTGGCATACAGCAACAGTGGTCCCACTCCACAAAGGAGGTGCTTCTACGGACCCTGGAAACTACCGCCCCATAAGCTTGATGAGCCTGGTCTGCAAAGCTATGGAGAGGATCATTATGGAACTCATAAACAAAGACATTGGGGACCTACAGACACTGGATCCTACCCAATTCAGCTTTGTTAAGGGCAGATCCTGCCTCTTGAACCTGGCCAATTTCTTTGAAACAGTCACCAAGGCCATTGGTGAGGGTAAGGTAGTTCACACAGCCTACCTTGATCTTGCAAAAGCCTTCGACACAATACCCCACTCGGGCATCATAGACAAGCTCTCCAGCTTAAATATAAACCCCTATGTCATAAGATGGGTTGCAAACTGGCTCAAGGACAGAACCCACAAGGTCAGAACTGCTGGAGTCATGTCAGACTCTAAACCAGTCACAAGTGGCGTCCCACAGGGCTTGGTCCTGGGACCTCTCTTGTTCAGTATTTATTTTTCTGAGGTACAGGCTAACATGGGAGGATTGTGGCTGACCAAGTTCGCAGATGACTGCAAACTGGGCGCCATAACTGATTCTCCAGCGGACACAAGCATCCTTCAAAGGGGTCTCATAGAAATGGAAAACTGGTGCCAGAGCCATGGCCTTAAACTAAACGCCAAAAAGTGTATAGTCATACCCTTCGGGAAAAACAAAGTGCCCACAAATTACCACATAGGTGGTAATCCATTAAGTATGGAAGAAGTAATTAGGGACCTAGGGACCCAAGTTGACAGTAACCTCTCGTTTGACACTCACATTGCCAAAGTGGTTAGAAAGACCTTCTATATTGCCCACCTTATCATGAAGGGATTCACATCTAGATCGGGAGAGGTCATTGTGCCCCTTTACTCTTCCCTCATCAGGCCCATAATTGAGTACAATGCCCCATTTGGGATGTACCTTACCCGACACCTGCAGCAATTGGAAAAACCCCAAAAGTACCTCACCAAGAGGATCAAGGGACTCAAACATATGCCATATGCTGCCCGGCTAAAGAATGTGTAGTGTGTGAATTTGTTAGATAGTTGTGCAGTTCAAGCCAGTTTAATTGCTTTAAGCTATGACAATGGTGGATTCTGTGAGGGAGATTGGTGGCAAATTTAGCTATTTTATTGTAGCAGGAGGTGAGTTTCTTTCTTTGAGTATTAGTGAAGTTTGTTAGCATATGAGTGGTGTATAACAGAGCTGGCAGTAAGAAGGTGGTGGCTATAGTTTTTTTTGCAGTATCGATAAGGAATCCATTGACAGAAATGTAGTAAGTCACCAAACCAAGAAGTAGTATAAAACCACAGCAAAGAAGGCCAACCAACGAAATTTTCTGCAAAAAGTCTTTAATAGACGTGACAACAGTAAAAACAACTAGCTTGTTGGATGCTGTTCCTGGTTCTAGTCTACACAAGGAATTAATTGAACTATTTAACAGAACAGGGTTGGATATGCTTAAGCTCATGATCAATGACTATGAAACAAAAGCGGACAACCTTTTAAATGAACTGAATGCATTGAATGATTCTATTGTTAAAGATCATAATTTTGGCAGTATTAGAAGGGACTATGATAATGTGTTTCATGAAGTAGATCAGCATTGTTGTAAAATTGTTAACCGGAAGATCAGAAAGTTAGAGAGGGATCTAATAGAATATAGGGAAGGTTTGGCTTTCTCTGTACCAGGTAAAGGTAGGCTGTACAATAACCAAGTACATAACAGAATTGATGACATAGACAATTTTGATAATGTTGCTTCCCCAGCAGAGGATATTCCTCGAAGAAGTGAGCGTTTAGCACAAAAAACCAACAAGAATTCTCATCAGGTTTTTTATTATCCCCAGGGCAGACCGGGAGGCAGGAGAGCAACACACCAACAACAGGGTTGGGGCAAACCCCGCAGATAGAGGTATCTGATGAATTCACTAATAATGAAATTGGAGAAATTTTTTTAGATGCTGCTACGACTAACTGTATGGTCATGAAGAAAGATAATTTTTGCATTTATAATTACACTGATATTTTAGTAACATCTGAACATTTTACGCTGTTTACCAGAGGATTTCAATTTGTTCCTTTGCGCTCGCTAGATTTAACTAATACTATCTTAGATTTAAAACTTTTTGTTAGACGTATGAACCTGAATGCTTACTTTAAGGTACAAACATACTTGAATCAAAGCTTTACAAGACCCAGTACACTAAATCCTCCCACACACCCAGCATTAAAGATCTTTGAAGAGTTAGTTGAAAAGGATTTAAGAAATCAATATTCTATTAACACATCTTCTCAACCTTCAAATTTGAGTATAGAAGTATTTCAGCTAATTAACACTTTAAAGAAGGAAGGTATACGAGTTATGAAACCAGACAAAGGGGGAGGTGTGGTGTCAATGTACAACTGGGACTATGAAGTGCAAATGCACAATATGTTACAAGACACTGAACAGTACAGTGTGGTCTCAATTAATGAGATTAATATTGCTTTCTCAAAAATTAAATATTTATTATATGACCACCTGATGCAAGGCGCAATTAATGAAAAATTATACAATTACTTGCATGTTAATAAACCTACTACATCGGTGATTTTTGGGATACCTAAAGTGCAGAAAGGCTTAGATCCTTTAAGATTTAGACCGATTGTGGCAGGGGCAGGCAGCATTGTGGAACCACTTGGGAAGTTTATTGACCAAACTGTTAAACAATTAGTTCTTTCTTTAGAATGTATTTGTAAAGATTCCTGGGAGTTTCTCAAGGGTATTCAAAGTAATTTTTATGATGCAACTAACTTCATGATCAGCATTGACATTGTTGAATTATTTCCAAGCATCCCTCATTCTGTTGGTCTTGAATGGTTTGATGAAGTTTTATGCTTGTCATCTGAATTTAGCCCAAACACTATTAGACTGGTGGTTGAATTTATGGAAATTATACTTGAGAACAACTTTATATATTTTAATGGAGAGCTGTTCAAACAGAAGAAAGGGGTCGCCATGGGTGCTCCATGTGCCTCATCCTACGCCAACATTGTACTCTATTACTGGGAGAACAAATTTATATTTTCAACCCCTTGGTCGAAATTTATTACACATTACAAACGTTTTTTGGACGACATTTGTGTGTTATGGAATGGTAACCTTAATGAATTTATGGATTTTATGCTTTATATTAATTCTTCCACACAATTTTTAAAGTTTACATATAATATTAGTGAGGAAGTTTTGAATTATTTGGATGTCTCTCTGTCTAAAAATCAGCATACTGGCACCTTTCAATCTAAAATCTATAGGAAAAGTACTTTTTCTAATTCCTATCTTCATTTTGATAGTGGACAAATGTCACGCTCACTAAGAATTAGGATTGGTGAACACAGGAGTGATATCAGGAACAAGAAGGATACTAATGCACTGTACAGACACACAATTAAACATCCAAATGCTAAATTTATGTTTTCAGTCATCGACAAAATTACTGGTGACCGGAGCAACATACACGGTTGGCACAGTATTCTCAACCATAAAGAAAAATATTGGATCATTCATCTAGGGGATCTTTTTCCCCCTGGACTTAATGACCATCTATAAAAATGGTTTGGAATACAATGGATACAATGGACTATGATTTGAATAATGGTCCAATACAGTTAATCTGTTGTAATATGTATTACTATTAGGATATCCGTTGTTACCATATGATACACATCTAATACGTGTTGCTCTGTCAGACTGTTTTGGTAGTAATCATGTCACCAGTTTATATTATTGTATTATTATAGTGATGTTTTGGTCTTAGTATACCTTTATTTTAGATACTTTTGAAGGGTCATATAGTTATATGAATATCTCCTTTTCCTGATGAAAATACTTGGCTATCCATCTTTTCAGTAAACTGGATATGTGCAGTAATAATTTGGATGAATATTGTTACTTTCTATACATACATATATTAGCTATACTCTTTTGTATATATTGTCCTTGCAGTCTGTTTATATATGTTTTTCTTGACATATTTTTGTCTTACAGTTATGTTACACAATATATATATATATATATATATATATATATATATATATATATATATATATTGATTAACATTCTGTATATGCTTGATACTACTTTGTGCCCACTAACACTTCTTTCCATATATGTAAATTATGTTTAAAATACTTGGATTTTGGTATTATTTCTTTGTATTTTGTTTCCAACTTAGGGGTTGGACTATACCATTGTTGTCATTGGTTGATGTAATATATAAATATTCATGACACTGGACATTTGAGTTTAAGCTAATCACACTGAAGAAGGCTGTTAAGCCGAAACCGGTTTGTTATTTTCATTGCAGGACATTTTTGTTCTGTAATTTATATATATTTTTTAGCAATGAAAGGATTTTGACTGCTTATGCTGGCCTCTTGCATTTCAGCAACACACACACATACCCACAAACACACACCCTACATGCACCCTCTTATTTTGCATGACAAATGCTAGGGTTACACATCCTTGAAGTAGTTAGAGCAGTTTTGTCACAAAGTTCAGTTATGATAAACCAGAACTAACATAAATGTCAGAATGCCATTACACTTACCTCATGTCTCCTCACACCTTACATCAGTACTGGCTGTATTATCCTAAAGAATGTCCTCACAGATCCAAGCTGCCTTGTATTACAGCAGTAGTTTCTGCTGTGCAGCTTGTCCACTACATCACACTCATCAGTGCTCGTCCTTAAAAACACTAAATGTCTGGGATGTTAGGCAGAGTCAGAAAACCTCTGGCTCATGAAACTCATCACTTGGCCAGCTTCCAGTCCTTAGCTGCACTCATAAAGTGGCATCAGCCACTTAGGACACTATAATCCTCTCTAGGATATCTGCTAAAAGTGTATTGAAAATAATTTGTGGAATAGTCTATTATTTTAGTGTTATTTTAGTGTTTAATTGTATTTATTTGTTAATTGCATAAAGCCACTATGCATAACTGTGTGTCCTTTTAGAGCAACATGAGAGCACTGACTGGTTTAATGGATTGCTCAGACTCATACAGAAGGCTGAAGGACATTAAGTTATCCAAACCCAGGATTACAAAATGAAGCTCATTAGCACCTCAGAACCTTAATTCTCTGTGATAAACTGCCACAGCTTTGACATACGATCATTACTGGTTACCAGTCTGTTCATAGATGATCTAAAATATATTGGCTTACTCATAACTCCTCCCTCCTTCCTGTATCAGGAATCCTGTTTGACCCCTATATGACCCAATTATAAAACACTTCCATCACCTTCCTTAGCTAGTTCTGTCTTTCTAATTCCTTCCTTCTTTCCTGATACCTCAAGGATAACATATTCACACATTACTCAAACCATTCACAAAAAAATCTTCATCTTTAACATCCTTGCCTGGATTTGCATGATTTGCTTCCCTTGAATTTCACTTTTATAACAACCTCATGCTTGTACCTCCTTTTCTACTTCCTGTAAGTATTTATTTTCTGTTCCATTTCTCTGCCAGGTTTTTGTACACATTTCAGTTCTTTCCTCCTCTACTCCAGCCATTGCCTTTTTTGTGAGAATGTTTTTAGTTGCTCTGACTTTGTGCCACTACTGTATGTCTTCTGTTAGTAGTTGCACTATGATGGTTTCAGAGTTATACATATTCTCAATGTCAGTTTATTTTATGATACATTTGGCTATCATTTTGTAATGCTGTATCACAGTACGAAAATAACCAAAAATTGATGCTTGGCATCTATATATTATAAAGCTGAGTTTGTATTTCCACATGGAGCTCTGTTAAGCACTACTGTAGATCAGGAATGCATGGCTGCTAGAACTTATAAAGCATTAATATCCTATTTCAAATATGCAGTAAGTTCAAGACATACAGCAGCAGTAAACATTAACAGTGACTCATGATTGCAACCTAAATGCAGTTATTGTCAGAACTGGAAAGGTTGGGACTTGAAACCATATATCATGTTGAAAATAGAGCTATTACTATCTTTAACATGATATTCTATAGCAATATAGTAACAACTATGAATGAAAATTGTGCTGTCATGTAATTTATATATACATATATATATATAACTCAGCATTTGACAGGGTAATACATACAACACTCATCAATAAATTAGACCAACTAGGTATTGATTTGCTCTTCATAAGATGGGTAGCTTCATGGCTTACAAATAGGACACAGCAAGTATCATACAGCAGTTAGATAATTGAAATTATTGGTTACAGTCAGGGTGTCCCACAGGGCTCTGCTCTAGGCCCCTATTTATTCAGATTGTACCTTACAGACCCATCTTTTCCATCTGAGGTGTTCTACAGTCTGTATGCAGATGACCTGAAATTGGGTAAACTGATTGCATGTGTTATTGGGAGACATACATTGAAAGGTGAATATTTAATATAGCACACAGTGTTTGAAACTGTAGATTCATTTAAGGATCTGGGTATAGGAGTAGATTCAGCTATGAGCTTTTCTAATCATATCAACCAATTGGTTAATGAAAGTCACAGAACTATAGGTTACATAAAAAGATTTATAAAGTGTAGGAAATCAGAAATGATGACGTCATTGTTTGTTAATTATATTAGACCTGAACTTGAGTATGGAGTAATAATATAGAAACCATATACGAAAATAAGCATGAGAAAATTGTAAAGAGTACAGCACAAATATACGAAGAGCATCTGTGGATGTGAAAATTTAAGTTATGATAAAATATCTAAACTTGTACAGTGCCTCTTATAGATACTTAAGAAGAGACCTTATTCAGGTATTTAGAGACACAAATCTCTGGGACTGTTTGGGGTTATCAAAAATAGTACAGAATCATCAGGCAACCTATGTAAAAGATTCTACAGGAATAAGAAGTGTAGTGAATGGTTCTCTGTGAGAGCAGCTGATACATGGAACAGACTATTAAATTACATTAAAGCAAGTACTAGTTTAGATATTTTTAACAACAACCTAGACACTTAGTACAGGAACAACTATTTTGGTTTATTAGGTTCATAGGTTGGTACTGAGCTATCTGCCCGAAGGCAAATATTAGCCCAGCCATGTTGTGCGGTATTCACCGCCCCTTTAGTAGTTCCCTAGATCCTTGTACTAGCAGCTAGTACCCTTGGCTCCTATCTAGTAGTGCTGTTGGTGTGATCCCCAGTGTGAACTTTCTGTTACCCATCCACTCATCAAGGTTCCTCTTGAAGAGTGATAGTGAGGGGCTCTGTCTTATGTAAATCAGGACCCTGTTCCATAGTAAGGGAAGTCTCTGCGAAGGGAATCTATCCCTCCAGCATGTTCTAGTCATTGTTGTGTTGAGGTTTATATCCCTGGAGCGTGTAGCTCGAGTAGATTTGGTTTTGCTAAGATGGAGCATGTTCAACAATTCTGGGTTGGACATGGCTCTGTACGTTAGACAGAGATCGCCTCTGAAAAAGTGGTATGCAACAGAGAACAGTCTTAGCTTTTTCAATCGTGCTGCATAGGGCAACTGATTGAGGCCAGTAATTCTCTTGGTTAGGTACCTCTGTGGTCTCTCCAGCTGCTGGAGTTGTCTAGCCAGGTACATTCCAATTGGTGCATTGTACTCAATAATGGGTCTGATGAGGGAAGAGTAGAGGGGCACCATTACATCCTTAGATCTTGATGCGAACCCTTTCATGATCAGATGGGTCACATAGAAGGATTTTCTAACCACTTTGGCAACATGGTTATCAAAGGAAAGCTGGCTATCTACTTGGGTCCCTAGATCCCTTATTTCTTCTTCAGATTTCAGGGGATTACCTCCTATGTTGTAGTTTGTGGGTAATCTGTTTTTTCCAAAGGGGATTACTACACATTTGTTTGCATTTAGCTTGAGACCATGGCTTTGACACCATGCATCAGTCTCATTTAGGCCCTTCTGGAGGATCTCCATGTCCACCAGAGACTCTATTATAGCACCCAGTTTGCAGTCATCCGCAAACTTAGTCAGCCACAGCCCTTCCATGCTTGTCTGTACTTTTGAGAAGTATATGCCAAACAGGAGGGGCCCCAGGACAGAGCCCTGAGGCACACCACTCGTTACTGGTCTGGATTTGGGCATAGATCCCGCTACTCTTACTTTATGGGATCTGTCTGAGAGCCAGCTATTGGCAAGCTAGAAGGGCATTGTTGTCCATGCTTGGAATATTTGTATGTATGTATGCATGTTTGTATGTATAGCAGTGATGATTATGTATTACACTTTTGAATTTTACAAATAAGTGTTTTATGGCTTGAGAGCGACAGAAGTGAAGTACTACACACTAGTAGTTTTAAGTAATGCATGCTTTTGGAGGGATCCCTTTTATTTAGAGGAATGTTTTGTGTATGAGATTTCCAGGCACATCATTTTTTTCACAGATGCATTCTAAGGAGATAAAATGCATGAAACCAATAGGCCAGCAGTATTTTTCTAAAAGTGAAATGCTTGGAATCTGATGAGGTTGTTGACTTGTGTGACAATCTATACAGCCGCATTTTGTAACTGCTTTATATCTGCAAATATATAAAACATTATTGCAGGAAACTGCAGTTTGAACAATGATAACTTAAGAATGATCCCCAGGATTCAGCAAGCTCTGCACAGCGTGCAGGGATAGTGCAAGAGCTGCTGCATGCAATATGCCTGCTGTGTGATCCAGGAATAAGCTTCTGGGATGTGCATGAGCGCTTCTGCACTGTCCCTGTATGGACACAGCCCCTGTATGCTAATTACCTCATTTGCTGGTGAAAACCATGCAAATGAGGTGAATTAGCAATCCAGGAAGCAGGCAGACGTCCGTGCAGGAATAGTGTAGACTGCAGAAATGTATTCAGCCAGTAGCTGAATACATTTATGCAAACTACAAAACAGAGGTATGACAGCTCAAAGAAACTCATGTATTAGAAGGGTTAGGCATGCTAAAGGCCAAATATATGGTCATAGGCATGAAAATTAGTTTCAAAATGATAACAATTAACTTTTTTTTTGTTGGCCGATTTTGGCCGTTTAAGCGCAGGGCAGAGGTGCGCAAATGGGATCGGCCCGAAAATAATAAAAAAAAAAAGCTGGAAATAAGCTTTTAAACCAACATCATAATTTTGCCATAATAGTCAATGGCATGCATAATCCAACAAGAGCATGGATTAGTGGTTGCTAAGGGGGAAGGCTGAGTGTGGGATTTGTAACCATGCATTAGCAGGCAATCTTATGCAAATGAGGGCAATGATACTGAATCACAGATTTTCCCTCAGTGCTAGCTTGCACCCAACTGTGTAGGTGCATTAAGACCATGGTGTAAGCCTAAGAGCTAGATGACTTCATAAGGGTGTGTGTCATGCATGTGGTAAGCTTATTGGAGGCCTGTGGCCCATGTTTCACTTAGCTAAGCACAGCTAAGGCAGGGTGTGTGTCTAAGGCTGTATTGTCTTCTACTAAGAAATGCAGAGTGTGATCATGTCCAGGGAGGGCCAGTTTCTGCTAAACAGTGTTTACATTGCCTAAACGGGTGTGAGCAGCACACACCAGGTTTAAAAAAAAACAGGAAATAGCAGCTCCATTCACATCTGAGCACTGAGTTTGCGCGGTGCGCCTCAGGGCTTAAACATGAAGGCAGTGGGAAGGGAAAATAGCAGTAGGAAGGTAATCAAGGAGAACTAGCATAGCTGGCAGGTGAAATGTATCAGAATCAGCCAATTACATAGGCAGCAGCCCAGCCCAGCACATTACTATAAACTATGCAAACACCTTTCCCTCTGATTTTTCCCACAAACTCTACAATACTGGTGTACACAAACAGGGAAATTTTACCTAACAAAAGCAACAAAATGATAGGGGCTGCTTTTGCTCTCCTAAATCAACATGTGGAAGATGCTGCGGGTGGTGAGGATGACAATGCTGATGACCAACCCACAGTGAGGAGAAGGAGAAGAGTGTACAGACCCAGGGTAACCTACCAGGGGCTACATGAGCTGGAGATAGTTGAGTGCTATAGGGTGGACAGGGACCTCCTACAGCAAATTGCTGAGCTGTGCCAGCCACGCCTCACACACAGAACCAACAGAGGGGAACGTATCCCAGTGAATACCAAGGTATGTGTAGGCTTAAGAATACTAGCCACAGGTACCTTCCAAAGGCCAACTGGGGATATCATGGGGATCTCACAGGCATCAGCATCCAGGGTACTCCACCATTTCCTGGATGCCATGTCAGCACATGCCAGTGAACACATATATTTCCAAAACACCCATGAGGCATTGACCATCTATATGCATCTCTTCCACCAAATAGCAGAATACCCTGATGTATTGGGTGCTATAGACTGCATGCACATACACATCAAAGCACCACCCTGTGAGTGGGGTAGGGCTTCCCCTCCATCAACTGCCAGGTCATGTGCAATGCCCAGGGCGTTATAATGAATGTGTGTGCTGGCAGCCCTGGAAGCTTTCATGACTCCCACATCTGGCATACAACACAGCTGTACCAGAGATTTTCCAATGGGGACATCCCATATGGCCATCTAGTGGGGGATGCTGGTTATGTACTGGAGCCATGGCTGATGACACCCATCAGAAACACACACACACCCAAACAAGAACTTCATAATGAGGCACACGCACAGACCAGAATCATAATAGAGCATGTGTTTGGGATGCTCAAGTCATGGTTCCGGAGCCTGGGCATATCCAGTGGAGCCTTGTAGTACTCACCAGCTACATGTACCCAACTTGTCATTGTATGTGCCATGCTACACAATATGATCCTGTGGAAACAGCTGCAGCAGGAACAGATTGGGCAGGCCATACAGCCCCCCATCATTGCCAAAGCCAGCACAGGCACAGAGTGACTCGGAGGAGGAAAAACCTGAGCCTGCCCCTGTAGGCAGAAGGAGGCATGCCCAGTATGCCCAGGCCTTGTTAAAGAGGCAATGCATAGCACATACACTGACACTGTAGGAACCCAGGCAATCACACCTCTCTCTGACTAGCACATACAGTAAAAGGGATGCCAAGCATGACACTACCTGTGCTTAACCATGTATAGGGAGTGTACTATGTGCATATGACATAGTCAGCCCTCCAGCACCATCCTCAATACTGTCACAGTCACAAGGCAAGTCACTATCACTATCAATTGCTGAATGGAGTAGTATGTTCTGCTACTTGTATCTATGGTACAGATGTGAGCATGCAAGGGAATCAGGTGGCTGAGTAGAATGGCAGCAGATAGTAGATACCTGTATCAGCAGCATGAAATCCATAACAAATACTGAAGTCAACATAGTAGGCAGTACTAGACAATGTGACAAAAGCCACTGCAGGACATGTGGTGGGCCAAATGTGTGTGCAGAGGACACACACATGCATGTCAGTGAAGCTCACATACTCAACAACAGTCTCAGCTAGCAAGACAGGTGTAGACAAGCACTAAGAATGGCTGTGCTAAGGCCACTGATTAATGGCAATGGAGAACAGCCACCATCCAGACCTACACAGACAGACTACAACAGGTCCGGCAGTGGGATGTTAGTCCTGAAGGGTAAGCAGTCTGAAACTGAAATGTAGGTCAATAAAACCTAAGAACTGTACTACACTGATATGCCTATAGTCTGCATGCTAGATCAAAATATAGAATGAAATGGAAGCCAACAGAGTACTTGAAATACCAGTACAGTCATAGCAAATGTTTACACAGTTGTCAGTTGTGCCCCCCGCCAATCCTATATAGAAATGTAGTAACATGTACGTGTGTATATAACAGTGGAGCACATATTACCTAAGCTGGCCAAATTAGCAGGATAGATTGTTGCCCTTGTACAATATGCAGGGCTCTGTGTGTTAGGTTGTGTGTTGCATATTGTGTGAAAGTGGTCAGCATGTAGGCATGGTGGATTGTGTTCTGGTGGCCAATGGCCAGTACTGTTGATGGCAGGGCCAAGTTCTCACAACTGTGGTGCCAAACACAATGCATCCCAGCAAGACACAATGCAGCAATAATCCATACTAATTTTTCAGATGCAGTATCTGTCACCATCTGAAAGATGGACATGGCATGAATGTGGGCCCAGACATACAAACAGTACACATGTGGAAGTACCCTAGACAGAGAGTGTAAAAAATGTTACTGTCAAATGGACACACCTTTGGATTTGTACATACAGGTTAGCAGCACATTAGTTAGCTGTGTAGTATGGAATACTGATGTAGCCTGGCCAATCACTGGCAGACCACAAAAAGTACATTTATGAAGTAATGAGAGACTGCTTATGTCCCCGCAAAAGGCAACATAAGGGGAATGCCCCAGGTATATCTGTGAGTCAGCTGCAAGTAGCGTCCATAGCACACATGCACTCAGCTCACCCCACCATCAGCCACAGGTACCTCACAGATCATATCGCTGCTGTTAGGAATGAGTACAATATGACTCCCACTTCTGTATGGGAATACCCACAGAATGCTGCATGCTGAAGAGGTGTCCCATGCAGGTGTGTCCATAGCAGCACCCTGCCAGCATCCACACCAATGGATTAATAAGGACAGAAACTATTGCAATTAACACCTTGCACACCTACCCTGTCACCCCAGGGGAATACAGTGGGGACTGTAGGAGTGACAGAATGCACTGGCCTGCTACAGATGGCCTGCATCACTACCAAATACCCTACAGTCCTCTGTCAAAGGCCTGTGTCTTGACCATATTGCCAATGTATGTTATCTCATGGACTCCCAAATAACGACATAACACAGTCCACAGAACACAAATGTAAGACCATGACGACAAATCGCAGTAGCATGCCCACCATGTCCTACTGCATGAACTGTGGACCAACCCCTAAATACTGCTGGGATGAAGTGATAACTATAGGGATACTTATCAGATATTGTTTGCATAATGTTAGGAAGAGGATAGAATAATGAGGGGGTAGAAGTACGGACACCATGGAGTGTGTGAAGTCTGAAACTCTGATGTGTGTACATATTATTCCTGCCTGCAAACACAGGAATCGGTGGCTACAAACCTGCTCATAAACCCCAGTGTGAAGGGGTAATGACCATAAATATGAGCCCTGCCTCTTGGTAACCTGGGTGAATCTGTACAGCTGTGAGGTATGGCAACAGCAGGATATGGCCATTCTTTCATGTCGATATATGTACAAGCATGGGATCCTCAGCCACCACAGTACCAAGGTGCTGGACCATTTACACAGACCCATCAGCAGGTGTCTGCAGCTCCCCCTCCAGAATGGCATGATTGTGCAAGAATATGTAGGCTGCAGACCACAATACTGGACACAGCTTCATTCATCTTGTATTCTCCAGGAAATTACTACGAGCAAATACGTATATCTGTCAGTAGTTGATGACATAAAACATCACAGCGTAAAACAGTACATATGTCCGAATATCTCTGCTAACACCAAAACCATGTAGCAGAAGCAACACAGTCACAATTATTTACAGTATCCCACTGTCCTTTGCCCACTGAGACCCTATATTTTCAACCTATCTACAGATATCCTGTATAAACAGGTTGCTAGCTGTAGGTGTCGAACACAAATGCCTGCACTGGAGTACAACCGACCTGGAATGGCTTCACATATTCAGTACAGAAGGTCATACTAGGCATGCTCCCACACTTAGAGAAACGAAGCCCATGTCTGACAACAAAATACAGAAGTGTCATACTGGGCATGCTCCCACACTTAAAAATGAAGCCCATGTCTGCCAACAACAGTGGACTATACATATCTGTCAGTCGCAGATGTCTGTGCACACACTCCACATTGCACACCAGTCATGCTTTGCACACACATCGGATAGGAATACACACATATATTAAAGGACAACACACTATAATAGGTCAAACATACACATACATAGATGATGGGAAGAGAGTAACAGACAGTAATAAAGAGCTTCCCATTATGAGGCCTGTCCCACCCAGCACACATCCAATTGGCCAATATCACATGATATGCAAATGTCTATCACTGTAGACATTTGCTTCTGGTAGCCCTCAGCACTATAGTGTCTGTGGTGCATGTGATAACTGTGTAACATGACAGCACAAGTCATTATTCATCTAGCAGTTGTATACACAGTCCTGTCTAATGTAAAGTTGTGTGTGACTGAGTGTTGTGTGTGTGCTTCAAGAGGAATGGTTTATGGCCCATTCACACACACTACACTCCTCATTGCCCTACTTTAGCTAGCATGCTGATGTCATTCACCTTGAAATACACCTTTGAAGAAGGGCTAAACCTATAAGCTCTGTGGTGCGTGCTATAACTCCGTAATGCTCTAGTGTGATGTACTAGTTAGGTAGGAGTTCTAATCTCGGAAATGGCAATTGTGAAACTCTGTGTGTGTATTTGTTTCTGTGTGTAGAGATCAATGATTTTGAGGCCATTCACAGTCACTACACTTTCCATTGTCCTACTTTAGCAAGCCTGCTGATGTCATTCACCTTGCAATACACCTTTGCAGAAAAGTTAGCCCTTTGTATTAGTTCGATAGGAATTCTAATCCCCACCATGGCAGCTGTGAGACTCTGTGTGTGTGTATGCATGTGTGTGTGTGTGTGTGTGTGTGTGTGTGTGTGTGTGTGTGTGTGTGTAGGGATCAATGCTTTTGAGGCCATTCACAGTAACTGCACTTTCCACTGCCCTACTTTTACAAGCCTGCTGATGTCATTCATCTTGAAATACACCTTTTCAGTAAAGCTAGCCCTATAAGCTCTGTGGCGTGTGCTGTAACTGCATAATGCTATAGTGTGAAGTACTAGTTAGGTAGGAGTTCTAATCCCAGAAATGGTAATTTTAGCAAACCTGCTGATGTCATTCACCTTGAAATACACCTTTGAAGTAGGACTAGCCATATAAGTTCCATGGTGTGTGCTATAACTGTGTAATGCTGTAGTGTGATGTACTACTTTGGTAGGAGTTCTAACTCTGTGTGTGTGGGGGGTCAATGCTTTTGAGGCCATTCACAGTCACTACACCTCCCATTGCCCTACTTTAGCAAGCCTGCTGATGTCATTCACCTTAGAGTAAAGCTAACCTATAAGCTCTGTGGCACATGTTATAACTGTGTAATGCTATAGTGTTATGTACTAGATAGGTAGGAGTTCTAATCCCAGACATAGCAATTGTGAAACTCGTGTGTGTGTGTGTGTGTGTGTGTGTGTTTGTTGGTTTGTGTGTGTAGAGATCAATACTTTTGAGTCCATTCACAGTCACTTCACTTTCCATTACCCTACTTTAGCAAGCCTGCTGATGTCATTCACCTCGAAATACACCTTTGGAGTATAGCTAGCCCTATAAGCTCCAGGGTCCATTCTATAACTGCATAATGCTATAGTGTTAGGTAGGAGATCTAGTCACAGACATGGCAACTGTGAAACTCTGTGTGTGTGGGCATGTGTGTTTGTTTGTATGTGCAAGGATCAATGGTTTTGAGGCCATTCACAGTCACTACACTTCCCATTGCCCTATTTTAGCAAGCCTGCTGATGTCATTCACCTCAAAATACACCTTTGGAGTATGACTAACCCTATAAGCTCCATGGTGCATGTTACAACTGCGGAATGCTATAGTGTGATATACTAATTAGGTAGTAGTTCTAATCCCAGACATGGCAACTGTGAATGTGTGTGTGCAAGGATCAATGTTTTTGAGGCCATTCACAGTCACTACACTTTCAATTGCCCTACTTTAGCAAGCCTGTTGATTTAATTCACCTTGAAATATACCTTTGGAGTAGGGCTAACCCTGTAAGCTCTGTGGCACATGCTATAACTGTGTAATGCTATAGTGTGATGTACTAGTTAGAGGGGAGTAATCCCATACATGGCAACTGTGAAACTGTGTGTGTGTGTGTGTGTGTGTGTGTGTGTGTGTGTGTGTGTGTGTGTGTGTGTGTGTGTGTGTGTAAGGGTCAATGCTTTTGAGGCCATTCACTGTTGCTACACCTTCCATTGCCCTATTTTAGCAAGCCTGCTGATGTCATCCACCTTGAAATACACCTTTGGAGAAGAGCTAACCCTGCAAGCTCTCTGGTGCGTGCCATAAATGTGGAGCAATGTAGTAGCAGTCACTGCACAGCTATGGGTTTGAATCCCATCTGTGGCAAGTGTTTGTGTGCCTGAAAGTTTTTGTCCCTATTTACAGCCTGTACACATCTCCAATCCTGGCTTTAGCAGTCCTGCAGATATCATCCATCTTACAAGTATCTGTTGCTAAGCCTATACCATGTCATTTCAGTGGTGCATGTAGTAAATGTGTAACAGAATGGTTCCTAATGGTTGTTAGCTAGAGGTTGGAACCTCACCTCCTGGCAAATGTAAATGTATAACTAGGGCAAAATTATTTTTGGGATCTCTCACCCACTACATCCCCCAATGCCAGTGTTTAAAGGGGCTGGTGATGTTCCTCACCTTAGAAGTACCTTGGGACAACATCCATCCAATAAGCTCCATGGCACATGCGATAAATGTGGTACACTGTAGTAGCAATGCATAGCTAAGAAGGGGTTCGAATCGCAGTATTGGCAAGTGTGTTTTTGTGTTTGTCATCTGTATCCTGTGTGGAGGGACCTGTGATTGTATAATAACAAGACTCATTGTGGGGTGGGTTTTGCAAAATTCTTATATTGAGGACCTACTATATGTCACAATGTCCACCTTACAAAGATAACAGATGTCAGATAGCAGAGAGGCAGGTGTTGACAATCCATACCCCTACATGTGACATTATGCATTGGTGAACAATATAGGCAATCTTTGTATTACCCAGAGAACACTCTCCACCCATGTTTCATACACAAACACACTTGGCTAGGCAACAGCAACTATATTGGTAGTTCCCTGCATATTGCCCACAGGTAATAACCACAGTGTGATTGCAGCGGACTACAGAAAACATGGCACCCTGTTCCATCCCTACAATAGGCAAATAATTGCTTACAGTGGTCCTTTGCTATGTTCCCTATTGGACGCCTGCAACAACTGTAGAGTTTGCAAATGTAACCCACAAAGGGAATACCATGTCTTATAAACATGCCCTCTATGGACAGATGCCACTAACCCCAGTGAATACTATTATTGGAGAAGAGAGACAGGCTTGGCCCTCTTCTGTTCCCCCTCTTGTGTTGGATGTTTAATTCAATGAGTTGGGGAATGAAAGTGAGTGATGGGATGTTGCTGATAAGTAAGTAAGCGAACCTAGGTGAGGAAGCTGCTTCATAAGTAAAAATAAGTGAGTGGAGGTGAGGATGCTGCTTATTTGGGTGAGCGGAGTTACACTGCCATAGTAAATGGTTATATGGATGTTCATGCTGTGATCAATAAATTAAAATATTCTTCAATAAAGTTAAGTTTATGGAAGTTTAATAAAAGCTATCAAATATCATTTGATGTGGCATATTTATTGAAGGGGACCGGGGTAAAGATTCATTTCTCCACTGCATAACATCCTAGAAGACTAACAGTTTTAGTGTAATTTTGTTAATAACTCCTTTCCCTTTCTAATACTGCCTGTTATTAGCTGCTAAGTCATTAGTAAAATAAGTCAGACCCAAAAATGTTTAAGACACCATAAGGAGGTGTAGGTGTGAATTACAGGTATACAAATAAAAGGTGTTTCAGGCATGAGTGAATTAAATAGGATGAAAGGTAATGGTTTTAGTCTAAGGAAAAGGCATGCACTGTTGAAAACTTATGCTTGGGTTTTATGGTGTTATTTTCTCTGGCAAGGGTATTGGTCCTCATATCTGCAAAGGTAAAGGCAAGAAATATCAGCTCCCATAACTACAAAACTGCAGAGAAGTATTTTAATGATGGGAAATTACGATGTTACATTTACCAAAGATTTCAGCCAAATAAAAACTGCCTTAACAAAAACATTAGAAAAAGATGCTCATTTTTGTGGACTGCAGAGCAGAAGCAAGCTTTGAAGTCTTTAAAGAAAACTCTGAACTCAAAAAGGAGGACAGCACAAAGTTATAGCTAATGAAAGCAGAATGTTGTCAGCCATTGAAGCAAATATAGTGAAACAGAAAAAGTGCCATATGCAGTTGTTTGCACAAGTTAGCACCTCAATAGATACCTAGTGAGAAATTAATTCACATTGGTTACTGGTCATACCTTTAGAAAACATCTCTAATAATGCAATGTTCAGACCTTTCCTTAAGGCATGAAAGGTTGTCATTAAGACTCCAGTTGAGAACAAGGTAGGCAAAGCCAGTGTCAAATTACTTTTTAGACCTCCTACAGTTTGCACAGAATGTATCCTTAATATGCTGTCAGGTATGTGAAAATGGTAACAGTGTGTAGCACTTACAATATTAACGTTGAAAAAAATAGATATTGAGATGGAAAGAGAGATAAAGGCCATGATCAGTGTGGTATAAGTAACAGATGAGGTGTGATAGTAATGAGTGAAGCCGAAACAAGAAAGAAACACATGACATTAAAAATGCAATAAATGAAGGGTGATTGTGCTACAAGGAATGAAGAAAACATGTATACAAACTGCTTGTGAAGTCCAAGCAGAGGAAGTTAAGCAAACATATATACTGACAGAGAGCATTTGGAGCCCTAAGAAGGATGAGGCAATTGAGAGGATGTTGAAAGACTTCATACTTGACCAGCTAATATACATCATGAAAAAGATTTGGTGTAGATGTCAGAGATAGCTAAAAGAGGCATGGATTAATCTAAGACCTGAATTTATATGTCATAGTAAATAAAAAAAATATTTGAAAAGAAATGCATGTAATTATAATAGTTTCCCATTAGTAGATGCTGCTTTAGTCATATCTGCTGATGCTATTATACTTTTACTTAAGAGACATTTTTCAGGTTTAAGACCCACAAAGGTTACAGGTCTCCAAAATTACCCAACCAATCATAAATAAGGAAAATAGGTGAAAGATACCTATAATGTACAATAATAGCTAAACGAGATCCCAAGAATCTGTACAGAGGTCATATATCTTCTCACTTTTCATTGCAGACATTTGACATTACTGGTATCAACAAAGCTACTAAAGTTTGCAGATTTCAGCACTAGTAAGCACTACCCTAGACAGACATTCTGCCATACAGATATGGGTCTTAGAATCAAGTCGAATGCTAAACTTCTTTAAGTCTAAAGCCATGCTTTTCTCATAAAAAATCTTTGCAACACTGCACCAGCCAGATCTTAAAACGAAATTGTATGTAACTTTAATTAAAATTAAAATTAATTAAAATTTCATTTCTTAAAAACATTGTTCATCTTTAACTACTAAAGCTAACCAGCTTCCTGCTTCTTGGCTGCATATCTATGGATTCAAATGTTTTTTGGTACTTATGTATTATCGCAACCAGATTTGTAAGCAGGTATAATTCACAACGTTATAACAAAAAGTTATCTTAAATTGAAAAGGGGTGTGTAAACCCTTAATTACTATTCTATCACATTGGTTATGAAACAGGAACAGGAATAACGACAAAATTCCTCTTCCTGGGTAGCTTCCTTTACCGATGTAACTTAATGTAAAATAAAATGAATATGGCTACAGAGTTAGGTTTACTGAATGAAATGGTTTTATTTAAAATGCTTACATGATGCATGACTGGGCGAAAAAGAAACTAAGAAATAGTCAAGTAGCTAGATAGACAGACAAAAGGTGTGCTATCAGCCTGTCAGACTGTGCCCTAATAATCAGATCAGCCAAAACTGGGTCCAAAAATCTATAAAGTATAAAAATGAATCAGGATGCAATGAAATGAAAATTGAAGCCTAATACTCAGTAAGGCCTTCTTATCTCCGAAATTAAGGTGTATCATTGTATGAAGTGAATCGCCTTTAAAAGTGTATTTCATTACGTGTTGCATTTACCGATCAGTAGCATTCATTCATTCTGGAGAAAAGCTTTCTATAACTGATATCTGCCTTTCAGGACGAGGTAAGGTGGCATGGGTGAAAGTGACTGGAGTATATTGAAAATGTGTCCATAATTTCTAATTATATTAGGATATAGAGCATTTGTTAAACTCCTTGTATACTGCAGTCATTAGCCTATTCGAAGTTCTCTTACTTCATAAATGACCCAACAAAAACTGTGTATTATTTATTCAGTGAAAGGAAAAAGAGCAGTGGCTGCATTACATCTTCTTGTAGATTTTCTGCATTAACACCGGCTTAATTACAAACATCAAGACGATAAAGAAAAAATAAACAAATGCATTGGGTGTGTTGTTTAATTTTTCAGGAGTTGTTATGTTAGGAATCTGGTTGCGATAATATGTAAGTATTGTTTTATTTGTTTTTTTTTTTTTCTGTGTGATTTTTTTTCTCCTGTGCCTGCCAATTCTGAAGGCATCTCCAGATGTACATGGCCCATTAATTTCTTTACCTGGGCATTTTGGCCATGTTCAGGATAAGGGATCTCCAGCAGGGGTCATCATTCAGACACACATGAAGGTGCTTTATGTTCTCTCCAGTATCCCTGTAATGATAACATTTTGTATTGGACTAACTCTTGTTCTTGGTGGAGGGATGTGCAGTCTGTGTCCTCATGGAAGCCAGGCTGCTTTTAACATGGATGTGACTGCTTCTGCACACCTGTGCTGCAGGCTACCTTCAGATGGCAGCTTGCTCCCACCCCTCAGACATTGCATTTGCATTGCTGCCCCACATCAAGGGAGTATGGGCATTTGCTGGGGGCTCTGTTCTGTTGTGCCCATCCTCTCAAGAATGGGTGCATTCATACTACCCTGCCATCTCTGTCACAAGCTTGTGCCACTAATCAAACTCAGATTGCCTGGGCTATAGTCATGGCTTTGTAGCTCTATGTCACCAGAATTAGTGTGGTTTAACCACTCAGAAATGTCAGAGCTGGATCTCTTATCTTTGAGGGATTTCTAAGTCATCAATAAACAATTTTGTTGAAAAATGAAGATTAAAAAGGGGTACAAGGAAACATTTATCCTATGTGGGGCAAGCTCACACACACACACCCTACATGCACCCCCTTATTTTGCATGACAAATGCTAGAGTTACACATCCTTGAAGTAGTTAGAGCAGTTTTGCCACAAAGTTCAGTGATGATAAACCAGAACTAACATAAATGTCAGAATGCCATCACACTTACCTCATGTCTCCTCACACCTTACATCATTACTGGCTGTATTATCCTAAAGAATGTCCTCACAGATCCAAGCTGCCTTGTATTACAGCAGTAGTGTCTGCTGTGCAGCTTGTCCACTACATCACACTCATCCTTAAAAACACTAAATGTCTGGGATGTTAGGCAGAGTCAGAAAACCTCTGGCTCATGAAACGCATCACTTGGCCAGCTTCCAGTCCTTAGCTGCATGCATAAAGTGGCATCAGCCACTTAGGACACTATAATCCTCTCTAGGATATCTGCTAAAAGTGTAGTGAAAATAATTTGTGGAATAGTCTATTATTTTAGTGTTTAATTGTATTTATTTGTTAATTGCATAAAGCCACTATGCATAACTGTGTGTCCTTTTAGAGCAACATGAGAGCACTGACTGGTTTAATGGATTGCTCAGACTTATACAGAAGGCCGAAGGACATTAAGTTATCCAAACCTGGGACTACAAAATGAAGCTCATTAGGACCTCAGAACCTTAATTCTCTGTGATAAACTGCCACAGCTTTGACATACGATCATTACTGGTTACCAGCCTGTTCATAGATGATGTAAAATATATTGGCTTACTCATAAATGCTGCTTATGTGGGATAAAGGAAACTGCTACTGCACTAGTGCTCATAATCTCGAATTTTTACATATTCTGCTTTAACTAATCGACTGTACTTCAGTGCTCATTACCCTTTGTAGACCTTTTCACCCTTTACCCACTCTTTCTACACTTAGCTCCTACTCACTTATCAGTCTATCTAAATTATATTTGATGACCATTAACTTCTCCCTCCTTCCTGTAACAGGAATCCTGTTTGACCCCTATATAACCCAATTATAAAACACTTCCATCACCTTCCTTAGCTAGTTCTGTCTTTCTAATTCCTTCCTTCTTTCCTGATACCTCAAGGATAACATATTCACACATTACTCAAACCATCCACAAAAAAATCTTCATCTTTAACATCCTTGCCTGAATTTGCATGATTTGCTTCCCTTGAATTTCACTTTTATAACAACCTCATGCTTTTACCTCGTTTTCTACTTCCTGTAAGTATTTATTTTCTGTTCCATTTCTCTGCCAGGTTTTTGTACACATTTCAGTTCTTTCCTCCTCTACTCCAGCCATTGCCTTTTTTGTGAGAATGTTTTTAGTTGCTCTGACTTTGTGCCACTACTGTATGTCTTCTGTTAGTAGTTGCACTATGACGGTTTCAGAGTTATACATATTCTCAATGTCAGTTTATTTTATGATACATTTGGCTATCATTTTGTAATGCTGTATCACAGTACCAAAATGACCAAAAATTGATGCTTGGCATCTATATACTATATTGCTGAGTTTGTATTTCCACATGGAGCTCTGTTAAGCACTACTGTAGATCAGGAATGCATGGCTGCTAGAACTTATAAACATTAATATCCTATTTCAAATATGCAGTAAGTGCAAGACATACAGCAGCAGTAAACATTAACAGTGACTCATGATTGCAGGCTAAATGCAGTTATTGTCAGAACTGGAAAGGTTGTGGCTTGAAACCATATATCATGTTAAAAATAGATCTATTAACACCTTTAACATGATATTCTATAGCAATATAATAACAGCTATGAAAGAAAATTGTGCTGTGATGTAATTTATATATATATATAACTCAGCATTTGACAGGGTTATACATACAACACTCATCAATAAATTAGAACAACTGGGTATTGATTTGCTCTTCATAAGATGGGTAGCTGCATGTGGCTTACAAATAGGACACAGCAAGTATCATACAGCAGTTGGACAGGTGAAATACTTGGTTACAATCAGGGTGTCCCACAGGGCTCTGCTCTAGACCCTTATTTATTCAGATTGTACTTTACAAACCTATCTTTTCCATCTGAGGTGTTCTAAGGTCTGTATGCAGATGACCTGAAATTGGATAAACTGATTGCATGTGTTATTGGGAGACATTCATTGAAAGGTGAATATTTAATATAGCACACAGTGATTGAAACTGTAGATTCATTTAAGGATCTGGTTATATGAGTAGATTCAGCTATGAGCTTTTCTAATCATATCAACCAATTGGTTAATGATAGACACAGAACTGTAGGTTACATAAAAACATTTATAAAGTGTAGGAAATCAGAAATGATGAAGTCATTGTTTATTATATTAGACCTGAACTTGAGTATGGAGTAATAATATAGAAACCATATACGAAAACAAGCATGATAAAACTGGAAAGAGTACAGCAGAAATATACCAAGAGCATCTGTGGATGTGAAAATTTAAGTTATGATAAAATATCTGAACTTGTACAGTGCCTCTTATAGATACTTAAGAGGAGATCTTATTCAGGTATTTAGAGACACAAATCTTTGGGAATGTTTGGGTTTATCAAAAAGTAGTAGAGAATCATCAGACAACCTATGTAAAAGATTCTATAGGAATGAGAAGTGTAGTGATTGGTTCTCTGTGAGAGCAGCTGATGCATGGAACAGACTATTAAATTACATTAAAGCAAGTACTAGTTTAAATATTTTTAACCACAACCTAGACACTTATTACAGGAACAACTGTTTTGGTTTATTGGCAGGCTAGAAGAGCATTATTGCCCATGCTTGGAATATTTGTATGTATGTATGCATGTTTGTATGCATAGCAGTGATGATTATGTATTACACTTTTGAATTTTACAAACAAGTGTTTTATGGCTTGAGAGCGACAGAAATGAAATACTACCTACTAGTAGTTTTAAGTAATGCACACTTTTGGAGGGATCCCTTTTATTTAGGGGAATGTTTTGTGTATACGATTTCGAGACGCATAATTTTTTCACAGATGCTTAGTAAGGAGATCAAATGCATGAAACCAATAGGCCAGCAATATTTTTCTAGAAGTGAAATGCTTGGAATCTGATGAGGTTGTTGACTTGTGTGACAATCTATACAACAGCATTTTGTAACTGTTTTATATCTGCAAATATATATAACATTATTGCAGGAAACTGCAGTTTGAACAATGATAACTTAAGAATGATCCCCAGGATTCAGCAAGCTCTGCACAGAGTGCAGGAATAGTGCAAGAGCTGCTGCAGGCAATATGCCTGCCTTGCGATCCAGGAATAAGCTCCTGGGACGTGCACGAGCGCTCCTGCACTATTCTTGTATGGACACAGCCCCTGTATGCTAATTACCTCATTTGCTAGTGAAAACCATGCAAATGAGGTAAATTAGCAATCCAGGAAGCAGGCAGATGTCTGTGCAGGAATAGTGTAGACTGCAGAAATATATTCAGCCAGCAGCTGAATACATTTCTGCAAACTACAAAACGGAGGTATGACAGCTCGTAGAAACTCATGTATTATAAGGATTAGGCATGCCAAAGGCCAAATATATGGTTATAGGCATGAAAATTTGTTTCAAAGTTATAAAAATTAACTTTTTTTTTGTTGGCCGATTTTGGCCGTTTAAGCGCAGGGCAGAGGTGCGCAAATGGGATCGGCCTGAAAATAATAAAAAAAGCTGGAAATAAGCTTTTAAACCAACATCATAATTTTGTCATAATAGTCAATGGCATGCATAATCCAACAAGAGCATGGATTAGTGGTTGCTAAGGGGGAAGACTGAGTGTCGGATTTGTAACCATGCATTAGCAGGCAATCCTATGCAAATGAGGGCAATGATACTGAATCACAGATTTCCCTTCAGTGCTAGCTTGCACTCGACTGTGTAGGTTCATTAAGACCATGGTGTAAGCCTAAGAGCTAGATGACTTCATAAGGGTGTGTGTCATGCATGCTGTAAGCTTATTGGAGGCCTGTGGCCCATGTTTGTGCTTAGCTAAGCACAGCTTAAGGTAGGGGGTGTGTCTAAGGCTGTATTGTCTTCTACTAAGAAATGCAGAGTGTGATCATGTCCAGGAAGGGCCAGTTTCTGCTAAACGGTGTTTACATTGCCTAAACGGGTGCAAGTGGCGCATACGGGGTTAAAAAAAACAGGAAATAGCAGCTCCGTTCACATCTGAGCACTGGGTTTGCATGGTGCACCTCAGGGCTTAAACAGGAAGGCAATTGGAAGGGAAAATAGCAGTAGGATTGTAATTAAGGAGAACTAGCAAAGTTGACAGGTGAAATGTATCAGAACCAGTCAATTACACAGGCAGCAGCCCAACCCAGCACATTACTATAAACTATGCAAACACCTTTCCCTCTGTTTTTTCCCATAAACTCTACACCACTGGAGTACACAAACATGGAAATTTTATGTAACAAAAGCAACAAGATGATGCTTTTGCTCTCATAAATCAACATGTGGAAGAGACTGAGGCTGGTGAGGATGACAATGCTGATGACCAACCCACAGTGAGGAGAAGGAGAAGAGTGTACAGACCCAGGGTAACCTACCAGGGGCTATATGAGCTGGAGATATTGGAGCACTATAGGGTGGACAAGGACCTCTTAGAGCAAATTGTTGAGCTGTGCCGGCCATGCCTCACACACAGAACCAACAGAGGGAAACCCATCCCAGTGAATACCAAGGTATGTGTAGGCTTAAGAATACTAGCCACAGGTACCTTCCAAAGGCCAACTGGGGATATCATGGGGATCTCACAGGCATCAGCATCCAGGGTACTGCACCATTTCCTGGATGCCATGTCAGCACATCCCAGTGAGCACATATATTTCCACAACACCTGTGAGGCATTAGCCATCAATATGCATCTCTCCCACCAAATAGCAGAATACCCTGAGGTAGTGGGTGCTATAGACTGCATGCACATACACATCAAAGCACCACCCAGTGAGAGGGGTAGGGCTTCCCCTCCATCAACTGCCAGGTTGTGTGTGATTCGCAGGGCATTATAATGAATGTGTGCGCTGGCAGCCCTGGAAGCTATCAACGACTCCCACATCTGGCATATGACACAGCTGTACCAGACATTTTCCAGTGGGGACATCCCATATGGCCATCTAGTGTGGGATGCATGCTATGCACTGGAGCCATGGCTGATGACACCCATCAGAAATGCACACACATACGAACAAGACCTCCATAATGAGGCACACGCACAGACCAGAATCATAATAGAGCATGTGTTTGGGATACTCAAGTCATGGTTCCGGTGCCTGGGCATATCTGTTGGAGCCTTGCAGTACTCACCAGCTGCATGTACCCAAATTGTCATTGAGGCCAGAAAATAGATCTATTAACACCTTTTAACATGATATTCTATAGCAATATAATAACAGCTATGAAAGAAAATTGTGCTGTGATGTAATTTATATATATATATAACTCAGCATTTGACAGGGTTATACATACAACACTCATCAATAAATTAAGAACAACTGGGTATTGATTTGCTCTTCATAAGATGGGTAGCTGCATGTGGCTTACAAATACTAGGACACACAGCAAGTATCATACAGCAGTTGGACAGGTGAAATACTTGGTTACAATCAGGGTGTCCCACAGGGCTCTGCTTCTAGACCCTTATTTTATTCAGATTGTACTTTACAAACCTATCTTTTCCATCTGAGGTGTTCTAAGGTCTGTATGATGACCTGAAATTGGATAAACTGATTGCATGTGTTATTGGGAGACATTCATTGAAAGGTGAATATTTAATATAGCACACAGTGATTGAAACTGTAGATTCATTTAAGGATCTGGTTATATGAGTAGATTCAGCTATGAGCTTTTCTAATCATATCAACCAATTGGTTAATGATAGACACAGAACTGTAGGTTACATAAAAACATTTATAAAGTGTAGGAAATCAGAAATGATGAAGTCATTGTTTATTATATTAGACCTGAACTTGAGTATGGAGTAATAATATAGAAACCATATCATGAAAACAAGCATGATAAAACTGGAAAGAGTACAGCAGAAATATACCAAGAGCATCTGTGGATGTGAAAATTTAAGTTATGATAAAATATCTGAACTTGTACAGTGCCTCTTATAGATACTTAAGAGGAGATCTTATTCAGGTATTTAGAGACACAAATCTTTGGGAATGTTTGGGTTTATCAAAAAGTAGTAGAGAATCATCAGACAACCTATGTAAAAGATTCTATAGGAATGAGAAGTGTAGTGATTGGTTCTCTGTGAGAGCAGCTGATGCATGGAACAGACTATTAAATTACATTAAAGCAAGTACTAGTTTAAATATTTTTAACCACAACCTAGACACTTATTACAGGAACAACTGTTTTGGTTTATTGGCAAGCTAGAAGGGCATTGTTGTCCATGCTTGGAATATTTGTATGTATGCATGTTTGTATGTATAGCAGTGATGATTATGTATTACACTTTTGAATTTTACAAATAAGTGTTTTATGGCTTGAGAGCCACAGAAGTGAAGTACTACACACTAGTAGTTTTAAGTAATGCATGCTTTTGGAGGGATCCCTTTATTTAGAGGAATGTTTTGTGTATGAGATTTCCAGGCACATCATTTTTTTCACAGATGCATTGTAAGGAGATAAAATGCATGAAACCAATAGGCCAGCAGTATTTTTTTAAAAGTGAAATGCTTGGAATCTGATGAGGTTGTTGACTTGTGTGACAATCTATACAGCCGCATTTTGTAACTGCTTTATATCTGCAAATATATAAAACATTATTGCAGGAAACTGCAGTTTGAACAATGATAACTTAAGAATGATACCCAGGATTCAGCAAGCTCTGCGCAGCATGCAGGAATAGTGCAAGAGCTGCTGCAGGCAATATGCCTGCTGTGTGATCCAGGAATAAGCTTCTGGGATGTGCATGAGCGCTTCTGCACTGCTCCTGTATGGACACAGCCCCTGTATGCTAATTACCTCATTTGCTGGTGAAAACCATGCAAATGAGATGAATTAGCAATCCAGGAAGCAGGCAGACGTCCGTGCAGGAATAGTGTAGACTGCAGAAAATGTATTCAGCCAGTAGCTGAATACATTTATGCAAACTACAAAACAGAGGTATGACAGCTCAAAGAAACTCATGTATTAGAAGGGTTAGGCATGCCAAAGGCCAAATATATGGTCATAGGCATGAAAATTAGTTTCAAAATTATAAAATTAACTTTTTTTTTGTTGGCTGATTTCGGCTGTTTAAGCGTAGGGCATGTGCAAACGGGATCAACCTGAAAATAATAAAAAAAGCTGGAAATAAGCTTTAAACCAACATCATAATTTTGTCATAATAGTCAATGGCATGCATAACACAAGAAGACCATGGAATATAGTGGTTGCTAAGCAGGAAGGCTGAGTGTCTGATTTGTAACCATGCATTAGCAGTCAATCTTATGCAAATGAGGGCAGTGATAGTGAATCACAGATTTCCCCTC
Source organism: Protopterus annectens (assembly GCF_019279795.1). Lineage (NCBI taxonomy): Eukaryota > Metazoa > Chordata > Ceratodontiformes > Protopteridae > Protopterus > Protopterus annectens. Next base: position 165,352,545 of record NC_056725.1, read on the forward strand.
AGTGCTAGCTTGCACCCAACTGTGTAAGTGTAAGACCACGGTGTAAGCCTAAGAGCTAGATGACTTCATAAGGGTGTGAGTCATGCATGCTGTAAGCTGATTGGAGCCCTGTGGCCTGTGTTTGCGCTTAGCTAAGCACAGTTAAGGCAGGGGGTGTGTCTAAGGCTGCACTGTCTTCCACTAAGAAATGCAGAATGTGATCATGTCCAGGGAGGGCCAGTTTCTGCTAAATGGTGTTTACATTGCCTAAACGGGTGTGCACGGCATGCACCAGGTTTAAAAAAAAAACAGGAAATAGCAGCTCCATTCAGATCTGAGCACTGGGTTTGCGCGGCACCCCTCGGGGCTTAAACAAGAAGGCAATGGGAAGAGAAAACAGCAGTAGGAAGGTAATCAAGGAGAACTAGCATAGCTGGCAGGTGAAATGTATCAGAACCAGCCAATTACACAGGCAGCAGCCCAGCCCAGCACACTACTATAAACTATGCAAACACCTTTCCCTCTGGTTTTTCCCATAAACTCTACACCACTGGTGTACACAGACAAGGAAATTTTACCTAACAAAAGCAACAAAATGATAGGGCTGCTTTTTCTCTCATAAATCAATATGTGGAAGAGGCTGAGGGTGGTGAGGATGACAATGCTGATGACCAACCCACAGTGAGGAGAAGGAGAAGAGTGTACAGACCCAGGGTAACCTACCAGGGGCTACATGAGCTGGAGATAGTGGAGTGCTATAGGGTGGACAGGGACCTCCTACAGCAAATTGCTGAGCTGTGCCAGCCATGCCTCACACACAGAACCAACAGAGGGAACCCATCCCAGTTAATACCAAGATATGTGCAGGCTTAAGAATACTAGCCACAGGTACCTTCCAAAGGCCAACTGGGGATATCATGGGGATCTCACAGGCATCAGCATCCAGGGTACTCCATCATTTCCTGGATGCCATGTCAGCACATGTCAGTGAACACATATATTTCCAAAACACCCATGAGGCATTGACCATCTATATGCATCTCTTCCACCAAATAGCAGAATACCCTGATGTAGTGGGTGCTATAGACTGCATGCACATACACATCAAAGCACCACCCTGTGAGCGGGGTAGGGCTTCCCCTCCATCAACTGCCAAGTCATGTGCAATGCCCAGGGCATTATAATGAATGTGTGTGCTGGCAGCCCTGGAAGCTTTCATGACTCCCACATCTGGCATACAACACAGCTGTACCAGAGATTTTCCAATGGGGACATCCCATATGGCCATCTAGTGGGGGATGCTGTTTATGTATTGGAGCCATGGCTGATGACACCCATCAGAAACGCACACACACCCGAACAAGAACTTCATAATGCGGCACATACACAGACCAGAATCATAATAGAGCATGTGTTTGGGATGCTCAAGTCATGGTTCCGGAGCCTGGGCATATCCAGTGGAGCCTTGCAGTACTCACCAGCTGCATGTACCCAAATTGTCATTGTATGTGCCATGCTACACAATATGATCCTGTGGAAACAGCTGCAGCAGGAACAGGATGTGGCAGGGCCACACAGCCCCCTATCATTGCCAAGGCCAGCACAAGCACAGAGTGACTCAGATGAGGAACAACCTGAGCCTGCCCCTGTAGGCAGAAAGAGGCATGCCCAGTATGCCCAGGCCTTGGCAAAGAGGCAACGCATAGCACATACACTGACACTGTAGGAACCCAGGCAATGACACCTCTCTCTGACTCACACATACAGTAAAAGGGATGCCAAACATGACACTACCTGTGCTTAACCATGTATAGGGAGTGTACTATGTGCATATGACATAGTCAGCCCTCCAGCACCATCCTCAATACTGACACAGCCACAAGGTAAGTTACTCTCACTATCAATTGCTGAATGGAGTAGTATGTTCTGCTACTTGTGTCTATGGTACAGATGTGAGTATGGAAGGGAATCAGGTGGCTGAATATAATAGCAGTAGATAGTAGATACCTATATCGGCAGCATGAAATCCATAACAAATACTGGTGTCAACATAGTAGACAGTACTAGACAAGGTGACAAAACCCACTGTAGGACATGTGGTGGGCAAAATGTGTGTCCAGAGGACACACACATGCATGTCAATGAGGCTCACATACCCAGCAGTCTCAGCTAGCAAGACAGGTGTAGACAAACACAAAGTAAGGCTGTGCTGAGGCCTCCGATTGATAGCAATGGAGAACAGCCACCTTCCAGATCTACACAGACAGACTACAACAGGTTAGGCAGTGAGATGTTAGTCCTGAAGGGTAAGAAGTCAGAAACTGAAATGTAGGTCAATAAAACCTAATAACTGTACTACACTGATATGCCTTTAGTCCGCAGGCCAGGTCAAAATAAAGAATGAAATCAGAGTACCTGAAATACCAGTACGGTCATAGCAAATGTTTACAGTTGTCAGGTGTGCCCCCCCTCTGCCAATCCTATGTAGAAATATAGGAACATGTACATGTGAATATAATAACAGTGGAGCACAGATTACCTGAGCTGGCCAAATTATCTGGCTAGATTGTTGCATGTGTACAATATGCAGGGCTATGTGTGTTAGGTTGTTGTGTGTTGTATATTTTGTGAAAGTGGTCAGCATGTTGGCATGGAGGGTTGTGTCCTGGTGGCCAATGGCCAGTACTGTTGATGGCAGGGCCAAGTTCTCACAACTGCGGTGCCAAACACAATGCATCCCAGCAAGACACGATGCAGCAGTAATCCATACAAATTTTTCAGATGTAATATCTGTCACCATCTGAAAGATGGACATGGCATGAATGTGGGCCCAGACATACAAACAGTACACAGGTGGAAGTACCCTAGAAACAGAGTGTATAAAATGTTACTGTCAAATGGACACACCTTCAGATTTGTACATATAGGTTAGCAGCACATTAGTTGGCTGTGTAGTATGGAATACTAATGTAGTCTGGCCAGTCACTGGCAGACCACAAAAAGCACAGTTATGAAGTAATGAAAGACTGCCTATGTCCCCACACAAGGCAACATAAGGGGAATGCCCCAGGTATATCTGTGAGTCAGCTGCAAGTAGCTTCCATAGAACACATGCACTCAGCTCACCCCACCATCAGCCAAAGGTATCTCACAGGTCATATCCCTGCTGTTGAGAATGAGTACAATATGACTCCCACTTCTGTATGGGAATACCCACAGAATGCTGCATGCTGAAGAGGTGTTCCATGCAGGTGTGTCCATAACTGTCAGCAGCACCCTGCCAGCATCCACACCAATGGATTAATAAGGACAGAAACTATTGTAATTAACACCTTGCACACCTACCCTGTCACCCCAGGGGAATACAGTGGGGACTGTAGGAGTGACAGAATGCATTGGCCTGTTACAGATGGCCTGCATCACTATCAAATTCTCTACAGCCCTCTGTCAAAGGCCTGTGTCTTGCCCATACTGCCAATGTATGTTATCTCATGGACTCCCAAATAACGACATAACACAGTCCACAGAACACAAATGCAAGGCCATGTCGACAAATCCCAGTAGCATGTCCACCATGTCCTACTGCATGAACTGTGGACTAACCCTTAAATACTGCTGGGATGAAGTGATAACTATAGGGATACTTATCAAATATCATTTGGATAATGTTAGGAAGAGGATAGAATAACGGGAGGGGTAGAATCACAGATGCCATGGAGTGTGTGAAGTCTGAACCTGTGATGTGTGTACATATTATCCCTGCCTGCAAACACAGGAATGGGTGGCTACAAACCTGCTCATAAACCACAATGTGAAGGGGTAATGACCAGAAATATGAGCCCTGCCTCTTGGTAACCTGTGTGAATCTGTACAGCTGTGAGGTTTGGCAAAAACAGGATACAGCAATTCTGTCATGTCGATATATGTACAAGCATGGGATCCTCAGCCACCACAGTACCAAGGTGCTGGACCATTTACACAGACCCATCAGCAAGTTTCTACAGCTCCCCCTCCAGAATGACATGATTGTGCAAGAATATGTAGGCTGCAGACTACAATACACAGCTTCAATTAATCTTGTATTGCCCAGGAAATTACTACGAACAACTATGTATATCTGTCAGTAGTTGATGACATAAAACATCACAAGTCATTATTCATCTAGCAGTTGTATACACAGTCCTGTCAAATGTAAAGTTGTGTATGACTGAGTGTTGTGTGTGTGCTTTCAGAGGAATGGTTTATGGCCCATTCACACACACTGCACTCCCCATTGCCCTACTTTAGCTAGCCTGCTGATGTCACTCACCTTGAAATACACCTTTGAAGAAGGGCTAAACCTATAAGCTCCATGGTGCATGCTATAACTGTGTAATACTCTAGTGTGATATACTAGTTATGTAGGAGTTCTAATCAAAGACATAGCAACTGTGAAACTCTGTGTGTGTTTGTTTATGTGTGTAGGGATCAATGCTTTTGAGGCCATTCACAGTCACTACACTTTCCATTGCCCTACTTTAGCAACCTACTGATGTCATTCACATTGAAATACACCTTTACAGTAAAGCTAACCCTATAAACTCTGTGGCACGTGCTGTACTGCATAATGCTATAGTGTGATGTACTAGTTAGTTAGGAGTTCTAATCCCAGAGATGGTAATTTTAGCAAACCTGCTGATGCCATTCACCTTGAAATACACCTTTGGAGTAGGACTAGCTGTATAAGCTCCATGGTGCATGCTATAACTGTGTAATGCTGTAGTGTGATATACTACTTTGGTAACAGTTCTAACTCTGTGTGTATGGGGGGGGTCAATGCTTTTGAGGCCATTCACAGTCACTACACCTCCCATTGCCCTACTTTAGCAAGCCTGCTGATGCCATTCACCTTAGAGTAAAGCTAACCCTATAAGCTCCATGGCACATGCTATAACTGTGTAATGCTATAGTGTTATGTACTAGATATGTAGGAGTTCTAATCCCAGACATAGCAATTGTGAAACTCTGTGTGTGTGTGTTTGTTGGTTAGTGTGTGTAGAGATCAATGCTTTTGAGGCCATTCACAGTCACTACACTTTCCATTGCCCTACTTTAGCAAGACTGCTGATGTCATTCATATCGAAATACACCTTTGGAGTACAGCTAGTCCTATAAGCTCTGGGGTGCATGCTATAACTGCGTAATGCTATAGTGTGATGTACTAGTTAGGTAGGAGTTCTAATCACAAACATAGCAACTGTGAAACTGTGTGTGTGTGTGTGTGGGTGTGTGTGTGTGTGTGTGTGTGTGTGCGTGTGTGCATGTATGTTTGTTTGTGTGTATAAGGATCAATGCTTTTGAGGCCATTCACAGTCACTACACTTTCCATTACCTTACTTTAGCAAGCCTGCTGATGTCATTGACCTTGAAATACACGTTTGCAGTAAAGTTAACCCTATAAGCTCCGTGGCACGTGCTGTACTGCATAATGCTATAGTGTGATGTACTAGTTAGTTAGGAGTTCTAATCCCAGAGATGGTAATTTTAGCAAACCTGCTGATGTCATTCACCTTTAAATACACCTTTGGAGTAGGACTAGCCGTATAAGCTCCGTGGTACATGCTATAACTGTGTAATGCTGTATTGTGATGTACTACTTTGGTAGCAGTTCTAACTCTGTGTGTGTGTGTGTGTGTGGGGGGGTCAATGCTTTTGAGGCCATTCACAGTCACTACACCTCCCATTGCCTTACTTTAGCAAGCCTGCTGATGCCATTCACCTTAGAGTAAAGCTAACCCTATAAGCTCTGTGGCACGTGCTATAACTGTGTAATGCTATAGTGTTATGTACTAGATATGTAGGAGTTCTAATCCCAGACATAGCAATTGTGAAACTCTGTGTGTGTATTTGTTGGTTAGTGTGTATAGAGAACAATAATTTTGAGGCCATTCACAGTCACTACACTTTCCATTGCCCTACTTTAGCAAGCTTGCTGATGTCATTCACGTCTAAATACATCTTTGGAATAGAGCTAGTCCTATAAGCTCCGGGGTGCATGCTATAACTGCATAATGTTACAGTGTGATGTACTAGTTAGGTAGGAGTTCTAATCACAGACTTGGCAACTGTGAAACTCTGTGTGTGTGTGTGTGTGTGTGTGTGTGTGTGTGTGTGTGTGTGTGTCTGTGTGCAAGGATCAATGCTTTTGAAGCCATTCACAGTCACTACACTTTCCATTGCCCTACTTTAGCAAGCCTGCTGATTTAATTCACCTTGAAATACACCTTTGGAGAAGGGCTAACCCTGTAAGCACCATGATGTATGCTATAACTGCGTAATGCTATAGTGTGAAGCACTAGTTAGGTGGGAGTTCTAATCCCATACATGCCAAATGTGAAACTCTGTGTGTGTGTGTGTGTGTGTGTGTGTGTGTGTGTGTGTGTGAAAGGGTCAATGCTTTTGAGTTCATTCACAGTCACTACAACTTCCATTGCCCTATTTTAGCAAGCCTGCTGATGTCATCTACCTTGAAATACACATTGGAAGAAGAGCTAACCCTGTAAGCTCTGTGGTGGATGCCATAAATGTGGAGCAATGTAGTAGCAGTCACTGCACAGCTATGAGTTTGAATCCCATCTGTGGCAAGTGTTTGTGTGAGTGTACCTCAAAGTTTATGTCCCTATTTACAGCCTGTACACATCTCCGAGCCTGACTTTAGCAGTCCTGCAGATATCATCCACCTTACAAGTATCTGTTGCGAAGCCTATACCATGTCAGGTCAGTGGTGCATGTGGTAAATGTGTAACATAATGGTCCATAATGGTTGTTAGCTAGAGGTTGGAACCTCACCTCCTAGCAAATGTAAATGTGTAATTAGGGTGAAATTATTTTTGGGATCTCTCACCCACTACATCACCCAATGCCAGTGTATACAGGGGCTGGTGATGTTCCTCACCTTAGAAGTACCTTGGGACAACATCCATGCAATAAGCTCTATGGCACTTGTAATACATTCGGTACACTGTAGTAGCAATGCATAGCTAAGAAAGGTTTGAATCTCAGTATTGGCAAGTGTGTCTATGTGTTTGTCATCAGTATCCTGTGTGGAGGTACATGTGATTGTGTAATAACAGGACTCATTGTGAGGTGGTTTTTGCAAAATTCTTATATTGAGGGCCTACTATATGTCACAATGTCCACCTTACAAAGACAACAGATGTCAGACAGCATAGAGGCTGGTGTAGACAAGCCATACCCCTACATGTGGCATTATGGATCGGTGAACAATATAGGCAACCTTTGCATTATACAGAGAACACTCTCTACCCATGTTTCATACACAACACACTTGGCTAGGCAACAGCCACTATATTGGTAGTTCCCTACATACTGCCCACAGATAGTAACCACGGTGTGATTGCAGTGGACTACCAGAGAACATGACACCCTGTTCCATCCCTAGAAATAATTGCTTACAGTGGTCCTTTGCTATGTTCCCTATTGGACACCTGCAACAACTGTAGAGTCTGCAAATGTAACCCACAAAGGGAATACCATGCCTAACACACATGCCCTCTATGGATAGATGCCACTAACCTCAGTGAACACCTGTATCATGCTGTCAATGTAGGTGCAGTCATGACCTCAGTGCCATAGCCAGTTCTCACCACATGAGGTCAGGAATCAGATGATAACAGTCTGTCCATACAACATGTCCCAGAGACCCCAGGTTCACTTCCACATGTCACAGAACATGCATGTGGGACATGTGCACAACCCAGACACTGTCCATTTTATGGAATATAGAACACATACATGACAAGCATTGCACTGCACTGCCCACCCACAACAGTAACCCATATGAGTGGATGGTGAATACAATACCCACCTTTGTGGGCCAATCCATGGACTACACCCATGAACCACACTGCAGACCACTTTCATGTGGCTTGATGCCAAGGTATACCCTTTGCCTAGCCTTGTACAGCCTTCTGGCACAGTCAACTACTACAATCCTGTGAAGCAATGAACTCATGCATGTCAGTACTGTTAAATGTGTGTGTGTGTGTGTGTGTGTGTGTGTGTGTGTGTGTGTGTGTGTGTGTGTGTGTGTGTGTGTGTGGGGATTAATGATTTTTAAGCCATTCACACTCACTACACCTCCCATTGCCATACTGTAGCAAGCTTTCTGATGTCAGTCACCTTGAAATACCCCTTGGCCATACATCAGCCTGATAACCTCTGTGGCGCATGTAATACTATAGTGTAGCAAACTAGTTAGTTAGGAGTTCTAATTCTGCTTCTACCAACTGTGATAATGTGTGTGAGTCCCTGAAAGAGTGTTGTTGTGTTTTCCTTGACACCTGTTGCTGAAGTCACTCACCTTCAAAGATACCTTTGTACAACTCTCCAACATGTAAGCTCCATGGTGCACGCAATAACTGCATAACAATGTAATAGCAATACATAGTCAGGCAGGGGTTTGAAACCCAGTACTGGTAAGTGTGTGTTTGTGTGTATTATCAGTGCCCTGTTGGGGTGATTGTGTAATGACAGGGTCCATTGCAGTGTGGATTTTGCCACGTCATCATATTGAGGAGCTACATGTCCCATTGTCAGCATTACAAGGCCAACATTTTCCAAACATTGTAGAGATTCTAGTCGACAATCCTCAGCCATAAATGTGTACAGCCATGTGCAATTACCATGTGACAGTATGGATTAGTACACAACATAGGTAACCATCATAATGTCCAGATACCACTCTCCACCCATGGATCAGACACAAACATACTTAGCTCTTACTCTCCTACCCCCTTCCTTTCTTACTTTGTCTCTGTCTGTCTCTTTCACTCCCATGCTAGTGCATGTAGAAAAGTACACCTGCTTTGATTAGGCAGCAGCTTGTGTTTTGTAAATTATGCTCATGATCAGCTGATGGCCTGTGCATGAATTGCAGTCCTCCACTAGCTGATTGCATGTGGAACAGCTGTGGTTTCATTCCTATAGCCAATTGCATGAAAACACACTCCTATAGCTAAGAACATCATGTGGGTGTTGGCCCTTTTCATTCACTGTGAGCAGGTCTTTATGTGGGTGTTTGACAAACAGCATCACAGAGGGTAGTTGGATATACCTCTTACAACATACACTGTGGAGACAGTCCAACAAACAGGAGGGGGATGTTCCAGACATGAGGACAGCATGTAAGTATTGCTCTTCTGCATTTGAAGTAATGTTGGTTTAACAGGATTTGTGTGGATACAGCTGGTCTACATGATTTAATATATGTCATGACAGTGTTATGTGGTTGGGGAAACTCCCACCTGTTGGGCTATCTGCAGACTGGGCAGTGTTTGGAGTCTTACATGTGTTGTGTTACTCACACATTTTCTATCCTTAGAAATGCAGTAGCATACTCTGAGGATTGCAGTCAGTACATGGTGACAGCCATGTGTGTTACTGACTTCATATCTCTCAATAGACATATGTCACAACAAACCCTGTTACACCAGTAAATGTATGAGTTTATCACAGCAACATGTCCTTGTGTTAGTGCCTCTGTCAACCTTTGCACATATGTCATGCAGTAAGAGGTGCATATGTTCAGTACATCATAATTTACTGACATCATACCTGATAACAAACCATTGAAATACCAGACTACTAGACATGTTATGTATAGTAGGCCTTATATTTGTGGACAAAAACTGGATATTCTGTTGTATTGTGTACAGTAGTGAGGTCTGTGTACTTATGGTGATTGTCAACAGAGTGTGTAATGGGAAGATGTACCTTGGCCTGTGTACAGACTGTGGTAGATGTCATTGTTCTTGATCCTGTGCTGTGTGATGTTGCATGCTGCTGCAGTGTATGATACCCTATCGGCGTACATGTTTGTAGTGCCAGACTGACACATGTCCCATACCACAGTCAGGCATCGGAATACACTGCGTATTGGCCCAGTATATGTAGGGTTGGTGGGTGAGAGGCACATGTGAGGACGGTGTTGTTTACACAGTCCATATACTGTAATATTAAGTACGCTTACCATATGTGACTGTGACTGTGTTCAGATTGGTTATGGGTATGCACTTTCACACTGGTTTCTGTTACTCCATGCTGTTACATGCCTGTAGAGCCTGCTATATTTGCAGGTACATGTGTATTCCCCCATAAGAAATGTAGGCCAGTGTTGTGGCAGTCTGCCTGTAGTTTGCGCAGTGCTTTGTGACTTGCCTAGCAGCTCAGTGTATTTACCCAGTGTGATGTTATGCCCAGATATTTGTCACATGTACTGTTGCCGGGCTACCATAACTGTTGTGTATTTCTGACTAAGCAGTTGGATGCTGTACAGATGTATGTCACTAACTAGTGGGTAGTATGTGGGCTTGTGACCTCTGCTCCTCTGGTTACTATGTGTCAGGACAGACAGGTATGTGTGAATGCAGAGATGTGAGATTATCTATTCAAGTATTTTCATGATATCCCATTTACATGGCTGTAAACATCCACTTTGTCAGGCTTGGTCCACACATCTTGCACTAAGGGGTGCTGTGTATACCTCTGGACTGACCAGGGTGTGTCAGACTGTCCACATTTATTGGTCATATCTCTGCTGTATTCCACAGGATCATTACTGTGATTTGTATGTTAATGTACTATAATGATCTTATGATGTCTGTCAGTAACTGATGGTGTACGTGTCAATATCAGATGTGACTTCCCATACAACATTTCTGTTAAGACAACCCCTGTTACAGTAGCAAAAGTCTACATGTATACCTGCAATGCTTACATGACATCCCCTTGCACTAAGAGGTTGTGACTTGGTGCTGAGGTATGACTCTACTACATGTTATGGACATATGTTATACATATATGAAGGTATATATATATATATATATATATATATATATATATATATATATATATATATATATATATATATATATATATATATATATATATATATATATATATATATATATATATATATATATATATATATATATATATATACATATACATATATATATATATATATATATATATATATATATATATATATATATATATATATATATAAATATATATATATGTATACATATATATATATATATACACACACACACACACACACACACACATATATATATATATATATATATATATATATATATATATATATATATATATATATATATATATATATATATATATACATATATATATATATATATATATATATATATATGTATGTACATATATATATATACACATACATACACACACATATATATATGTACATGTATATATATATATATATATATATATATATATACATATATAGTATATACATGCATGCATATATATATATATATATATATATATATATATATATATATATATATATATATATATATATATATATATATATATATATATATATGTATGTATACATATACATATATATATATATATATATATATATATATATATATATATATATATATATATATATATATATGTATATATATATATATATATTCACATATATATATATATTCATATCCTTGTATCTTTGTTATGTGCGCACATGACTGCTGCATATACCTTCCCAGATGTATCACACCGTATTTATCAGATATGTGTATATTTAGATACAACAACATACTTGATTCGACATTAATATCACCTACAAGTACTACACCATTGTAGAGGTCAAAACAGTTGTTCACTACTACTCAGTATGTGTACTGACAGATATACTGGAAAAAAGCAGCTAACTTTTTTACAGCTGTGATGGCTTAGTTGTTAAGTGCTGTGACCCTAGTGTATAAGGTTCAAGACGTGCATGGGCTGTTTATTTTGTTGCTAGGCAAAACAAGAGCTGTTGAATACAGAGTAATTAAGGCAGTTATGAGCAGCTTGATCACATTCCAGTCTGATAAAATAGCAGGGAAGTGACATTTTTAATAAGCATTGCTCAGCCCTGGAAACCAGTGCTCACATTCCAGTCTGATAACATAGCAGGGTAATGACATCTGTTATAAGTGCATGTAATGCCATGTACATAACATGCATCTATGTGCTGTCATTACAGTAGCAAGGGGTGTGAGTCTACTGTCTGGGACACTTGAGTATATATGGCTTGTACAACACTCTTATCCATGTGAATGTGTTACATACATGGGTAGTATCCCAGGTTATATGCAGTCACACTGGCATGTAGTGTATCATTACTTTACTACTGCTAACAGTGCTTTCCAAAGTAAGAGTAGTTTGCTAATTGTAGTACTGGAACCAAACACCCCTGCATGCAAAGATAGACTCTGAGTCCTCACTGTCGTGTTCTTGGTGTTTGAGCTGTGTGTCATTAAATATTTCCTACTGGATATTGATCTGATATGTGGATATTAACTGTAGACTACTGTGTGTATAGGACAAGTCACTGAGGGCTGCTGTCATGTAGTAATGGCATACCTATCAGTGTCAGACATCTATCTGTCAACACAGTCATCCTACTGCATAACCAGTTGGCTAGCTGATGTCTGTCTCTCCTCTGTACAGATGTGCAGATGTCAGGAATCCATCTTTGCTGCTTACAGGCAATCAATGCTTGAGTGACACTGACATGTCTGCCCATCTTTGTTATGAATGCCACAGCTAGGAATCCACACCCTGTACATAACACGTGCCATGGATACCTCAACTGCACTACCACAGTCAATAGAATATGTTTGGGTACAGGTTTCCAAGGCAGACACTGACCATGTTATGTAATATATGTTGCATACATGTCAACTGGAACACCTCACTGGCTCTCTGCAAGAGGCAACCAGATGACTGGATGTTGCATGTAACTCTCAACCTGAGGATCAATTCCATGGCATCTGTTGATAGATGGCCTGCTGGCAAATGGCAGGTGACATGCTACCACTGTACACACATCCCCTACTCTTCCCTTCTCTCCATGGACAATATTCTGGTACACAGCTGTGAACACCTGCACCTATGGACCCCAGTACTGACAAATGTGTACATGTGCATTACTGAGAATAACAGTGTCTGTGTGTTTATAGACCTGTAGTTGATAATACCCTGAGGTCCTTCACACCCACTGCACCACTCCCAGTGCCATAGTTAGATATGGCTGCTGCTGTAATGGACATTACATATACCTTGTTACACTCTTCACCCTATGGGCTACCTGGAGCTTGCAGTACCAGCACAACACTGTTGTATAAATGGGTTGATAGGCATGGTTTACCCTCTAAGTTCTGGAAAGTGTGTGTATGTGTGCAAGTGTGTATATTTGTAAGATACAGCATTCTGAGGCCACATTCTCCTAATACAATACACCTTTCCCACAGTATTAGGGATAGTGATGTCACTGACAATACGAGAGCCATGCCAATGCATCACCCTACTATCCCTGTGGCATGTGCAATAGATGCATATCCCTGTAGTAACTTTCTTGAGATAGACAAGGGGTTGTATTGTAGTCCTGGTAAATGTGTGATGGTGGGTATGTCAGAGAATTACCATGGGTTTCAGTGAGTACAATATCTAATGTGGGGTGTGGGTGCTGGGTATACTGTCTTTGCACCATGTTACCCCCAGTACATGTCCCATGTTCCTCTGTATGGGGACCACTGTCACCATCAACCATACAGGTAACTGATAACACTATCCAGCCCAGTGATGCATGTGCTGTGTGCAACTTATCTGTAACAGAATGGACATACTGATAAGGTAGTTAGCACTGATAAGCCCAGATCTCTCAGATGTATATATGACTGGTATGTGTTTGTCAATGTGTATAAGACAGTATGTTACAGTATGTATTGTTCATAAACAATCAGTACATCCCCCATTACCACACTGTACAGGGCCTGGTGATGTTCTTCACTTAACATGTAACCTGGAACACACCTCATCCTAAAAGCTGTGTTGTGTGTGCGATTAAGGCCACACACATCAGTAGCACTACATACCTTGGTAGGGGTTCTAGTCCCAGTGTTGCCAAGTAAGACTGTGTGTGTATGTGAAGGGATCTACTTCAGTTTGCAGAATATACATATCCCAGGAGGTCATCTGCCTGAGAACTGCCTGGCAAATACTAACATTTCATGGGTATCATCCTGTGGAAATTCATTCCATTACAACTAGTAGTAGATGTATACATGCCTTCTTCCCCACTGTATAGCTATACAGCAATACTAGCATTGGTATATATAGCTGGGTGTGGATCTTGTGGACAAAGCCACCATCATTGCAGTTATTGTTGAGTGTATCCCCTGCTTAGTTGGCTGTAATACTGTGCAGGTCATGTTAACAGGTTAAGTAGTTGTAAATCACACTATCTATGGTTCTACACCACCTCACACCCTCCAAAGGGTAGGGCTGTGTCACACACAGCAGCACACCTATGATTACCATGCTGAAGATGGAACTACATTGTGGAAAGGGACATATACCCTGCCAGTACCATGGTCAATGACAATAAACTAGCAGACTGCTTATTTCCCAATGTGTTGTTGTGCCTTTTCTGTCTTGGTGGAATTACATAGGCTAAAATAGGTTCCTTGCAAAAGTACATACATCCATGTGTACAGTATTCTCTGTGTATTGCATCAACAGCAAAGCCTCTGTGTGTGTTATACAGAAACATGTGGTGTGTACCACCCAGTACACTTACCATTGTCCACTGTAGGAGGGCTGCTGACATCAGCCACTATGCATTCAACTGTATATTAACCCCCAGACCTATCAGGCATGTGGCACATACAGTAATTGTTATACAGACCTGTGACATGTGTTCAACTGTACCCAGGATATGGCACAGTCAAGGTATCATCACAGTGCCATACCCCTTGTAGGAAACAACAGCAGACCAACATCCTGCTGACACATAGACACCTAAAACAGAAATGGAATACATTATGGAGACCACAATCACTCAGTGTTAATAACAGCTATAATGCATCATGGCTGGACAGCTACACATCCTGACATGTAAGTATTAAATGTTAGTGCTGAAAACATGTTACACAGCATTACATTGGTACACTGTAGTACAGTTACCCTGTGCCTCAGAACCATATTAGTCTGTCCCTGCATCGATGTTATGGATGACGGGGATGTGGCACAGGTATCATCATATGCACAGGGTGTGTTGTTGGTTTGCCTGAGACCTTGGTTGAGCCATATGTTTGACATCATGTGTGCATGTTAGACGGGGGTTTGTTATTAATTGGGCTGTTGTGATGTGGTGTTTGTAGGTATGGGGTTGCCCTAGCTGTGTTGGTGATGTGTGTGTGTATGCATGTGCACAGTTCTGCCACGTGGCTGCCCTATACAGGGGTTTGTTGGATAGTTGCAGACCGTACCTGGCAGGGTGTGCAGTTCACCATCTCCGGCCATGGACACGAGAACTGTGCCTGCCAGGGGTTCCATGGGCACCACCAGGTACAAGCCATGATATGGTACTCTCCCCTGATGATGACATATGCCCGCTGGATCCAGGTCCCTCTTGGGACAATGAGAGCCTCATGCACATAGTGTTCTCTGTTGTGGTGTGGACAGCACCCGCCCTGCAGTACTGGGGCTGGTATGCCACTAAAGGAGCGGCTCTGACTTTTTCGACATCCATGTTGACCTCCAGCTGTTGGTGTTGCTGGCCTATGTCCACATGGCTGTCGCACTACACCCACCATATGCTCAAACACAGACATTCCACGGTCGAGGATTCCCACCATCTCACCCAACCATCTATCCATGATCTCTGCAAAATAACAGTGGGCACCTGTAAGATCACAGATGTTGTCAATAACAGTGGAATGAGTAGCCCTCTGCAGCCTCAGCCCTTGTCTGTTATGCCATTCTATACATGCCTGCACCTCCATGATGGCCTGAAACATGCATCTGGTGACACCAGATGTGGCACTTCTGCCAGTGGCATGATGACCAGCAGCCCTCCTACTAACACCCCTGTACATCTGCTTGTGTGGTACCCCGCTGGGCATCCCACTATGGCTGCTGTGTCCAGACACACATGCCATAGACACCACAATGTCCTGTCCCATGCCACCACCTGCCAACTGTCCCTCATCTATGACCACTTGTCATGGGGTATGTATAGGCAATGTGACTTTGTGCAGGGATGGGGTTGATAACAGTGGGATGTCAAATGATGGCACATCTTCAGCCCCTGACAACCCTGCCTGTGCCTCAACACACTTATCATCATTGTCAGTGTCTATATGAACACTAACATCAGTTTGCCTGCAGGAGAGACCCTGACCACCCTTGCCACCTGTGGGGGAAAACAAGAAAAGCACTTTAAGTCCTGTACGTCATTGCTTAACAGTATACACACACACACACACACACACACACACACACACACACACACACACACACACATACACACACACACACACACACACACACACACACACACACACACACACACACACACACACACACACACACACTTACAGGTGAGGTTGCACAAAGATATTACACACAGGCCTCTCATTACCCATCTGTCAACATGCATGACATATGGCACTCAACAGCATGCAGTGCAGCTATAGTCAATCCCTGTTACCAGCATTATAGATCTCTGTGATGCATTGGTTGTGTTAGTAGGTGATGCCCCTTCCCCTGGAACACACTGCACCCATGTACATAGTATTGCAGTGCACCTGTTCAGCACCCTGGCATGTACTGTGCACCATACCTCACAGGTGTACATGCTATTGCTGAATGTGTATATGTGTGTCAGTCATGTTTGCTGTACTGCTCACAGCCCTTCTGTGTTTGTCCAACACATACCTGGGATGATATGTGGACAGATGTCATTAGTGAATACCTGATGTCTGATTTACAGATATCATCATCAGCGGTGCATGTATGGCCAATAAAATACAATTACACTGACATCCTTCAAACCTTACTGTGGCTATGAGGAGTGTACACACCCTTATTGACATGGCACCCTCTTCCCTGATACGCCATGGGGCCACATTACTGCATATGTTAACATTACATTAACCTGATATGTGACATATGACCTGTGCAATCAAATGCAGTATCAAACAAATGTGTTAGTTGTGCAGATGCTTATTGAGATGCATGCAATTTGTGGGTGCATAAGTGTGCGCACCCTTAACATGATGGCTTGTTGCACCAACCGTTAAGTGTACTACAGCAGTCACTATTCCTGGAAGGGGTATACTAGCATGGGCCACCTGCATTTGCCATTATTTGGTAACTCTGCCTTACAAATGTCCCCAACTCTGTATGATTGCAAGGTCAACTCATGTGCACAGCCCTTGGAGGTCACACAGTGCCATCACTATTGCTGTGGAGTCAGGGTTATGTCTGCCACAATTCATGACCTTGACTGCATGCAGATACAACCATTCTTAGTGATCTTTGGATGTGTTTTTCAGTTCACTGTTGTGTTTCAGGATGACACCCCTCCCCATCCTCAGCCTTTTCTCAGATGCTTGACAACTATGGGCTACACATGTGTGTCATTTTGAAGTTTCCCAAATTCAGAACACCATGTGCACCAACCTAGTCCCTGCTAATGAATGGCAAACATACAGGTGTACACTGGCACCAGCAAGGTACAGATGGGGATGGTGGGCCTGATGTGGGCGAGGTGATGCTTGTGAAGCACATGTATCTTAATTGATACTGTCTGTAGGTTTCCAAGTTGGTCTTGGTACACCATTATGTATTGCAAAACATGCCTTTGGGGGGCTTTTGATGTTATGCATATGCTACCTGTAGAGAGCCCTGGCTGAAGTTTCCCTGGAACAACTGTCCCATCTGATTACCCTAATCCATGGGCCACAC
>NC_056725.1:165737879-165772879 GCF_019279795.1 Protopterus annectens
GGCTGAGGGCTGCCCACAGGTACTTCTAAGGTGACTGACATCAGCAGGACTGCTAAAGTAGGGCAAGGAGAATGGTCTCAAAATATTTAACCTACAAACACATGCATTTACATTTGCCAGGACTGAGATAAGAACCCCTATCTAACTAGTTATTTGTACTGCAGTGTTACACAGTTATCACATGCACTACAGAGTTTATAGGGCTGAGGGCTGCACACAGGTGCTTCTAAGGTGACTGACATCAGCAGGACTGCTAAAGTAGGGCAATTGGAAGTGTGCTGTTTGTGAATGGGCTCAAAATCTTTAATCTATGAGCACACAAATGTTTACATTTGCAAGGACTGAGATTAGAACCTTACCTAAGTAGCTATTTGTCCTACAGTGTTACATAGTTATCACACATGCCACAGAGCTTAAAGGGCTGAGGCTAGTCCAAAGGTACTTCTACAGTGAATGACATAAGCAGATCTTGTGAAGTAGGGCAATGGAAAGTGTACTGGGTGGGAAGGGGTAAAACACTTATTCCTACACACACACACACACACACACACACACACACACACACACACACACACACACACACACACACACACACACACACACACACACACACAAACATGCTGGGACCGTGACTAGAACCCATACCTATCTAGTTATATGTATTATAGTGTGAAGCAGTTATCACATGCACTGTAGAGCTTACAGGACTGAAGTCAGTCCAAGGGCACTTCTAAGGTGAATGACATCAGCAGATCTTGTAAGATAGGGCAATGGGAAGTGTATTGGGTGGGTAAGGCATCATAATAGTGAGACCTACAGACACACACACACACACACACACACACACACACACACACACACACACACACACACACACACACACACAAAGGTAGGTGATGTGATATTACAACCCCCACCTCAGTACCATCAGACAATGAATCTCATCTTCATGCTGGCAAATGCCAGTGGTTACAAGTGGTATGCAATCATCTGCAGCAGGACATCACTCTCTGCCATTCTGGGTATCCCTGTGTATGACTCACTTTATGTGTGTGTCTCCCTGTGTGTCTCACTCTATCACTGTCTGTCTCTCTCTTCCCCATGTCTATATGTGTGTTTATGCTTGACATATTGTAATATGTTGCATATATATATATATATATATATATATATATATATATATGTGTGTGTGTGTGTGTGTGTGTGTGTGTGTGTATGTGTATCACATGCAACAGCTGGCTGTGGGTAATCCTGTCTGATGGGGGGGGTGTGGAGACAGTTAGGTGTACATAGCTGTGTGTATGCAAAGACATCTGCACAATACAGATATATATAGTCCATTGTGGTTTCAGACATGGGCTTTATTTCTCTAAGTGTAGGAGCATGCCCAGTATGACCTTTTATAGTAAGTGTGGGAATCCATTCCAGGAATAGTTGTAACTCCAGACCGGGGTATTGTGTGCTGCAGCTATACCTTGCAACCTGTTTCTGCAAGATATCTGGAGATAGGTTGCCAATATGGGGAAACAATGGCCCAGATATAGGGGGATACTGTCACTATTGCCCTTATTAATGTTATGAGCTGCTTCAGTTACAGGGTTTGTTTTAGCAGACATTTTCTGAGTTATAGCAGCATACAACAAGGAATCAACTGCTTCACCGCAAAACAAAACCACAAAGACTAGTAAAAACAAAGAATTTATTTCTGTAGCGCCTCAGCTACAATAAGCCTTCAAGGAGTAACATACTGCTTGTGAAAATCAATATTTATAGCAATACCTACAATCAATTCAACAAGTGATTAAACAATTAGTGAAACAATTAAAACTTAAATGACACTATACATTTAAAGTAACACAATGCATTTAAATCACACATTTCCAACAACAGTCTGTATTCAGACCCTTTGGTATCAAAGTACCATATTTCAAAATAAAAATGGTTTCCTTTTTTAAAAGTGCCTTCTTAATTTTATTATTATCCAATTCATACATAGGCATCTGTTCTAAAATTGTGGCTTTTAAAGTATCAACCCCCCCATGACATTGATGAAAATGTTGAGCCAAAGGACTCTCAATTTTATTAGTCCTAATGTCTCTCAAATGTTCCTGCAATCTCAATTTAAACATTTTCTTTGTTTGTCCAATATAAAATGTATTGCATCCACATTTAATGGCATAAACAACTCTACCAGTTCTATAATCATATGTCCCATTAGATCTAAAGGAAATGTTATTAATATGTGTAAAAAAATTAACTATATAAGGGCAACAACTACATCTCCCACATGGGAGTGTTCCACGAACCGGAACTTGATGAAACAATCTAGATTCAGGTCTAGAGAATCTAGTCTGAACAACCATATCTTTAATATTCCTACCTCTTATATAAGAAAATTATATTTTTTTATTAGTCAAACCTTGTAATTCACCAAAATTCTTTAGATATACCCAAAAATGTAGTATTAAGTCTCTAATCTTATCACTATAAACATTATATGTGGAGACTACGAAAAAACTCTCTACATTTTTATTTTGTATAACATAATTTCTATTATTTTGCTTTTGACATAAACTTCCTCCCTTATATTTAATATTAAACACTTTATGAATATCCTGTTCAATTAATCTACTGTCATATAATCCATTTTCAAACATATTTTTGGTACACAATATTTCTGTTAAAAACACTTTATCATCACTGCATAACCTTGAAATTCTCAAAAACTAACCAAAAGGAAGTGATTCAATAGTGTGTTTGGGGTGACAGCTAGTACCCATTAAGAACTCATTAGGTAATTCAAATTTTCTATGGATACTAGTACTAACATATTTTCCAACAGTACCACACAAATTAACATCCAAAAAAGACACTTGTTGGCAATATTGTAACCCATCAAAAGATATACCAAATCTATTAAATTGAATGTCATGTACAAAAATATCTACTAAATGTATGCCTCCTTCACACAAAAAAATTAAATCATCTATGTATCTAAAGTAGAGTTTAACATATTTTTTTAAAAAGATATTAGTATAAATACAATCTTGTTCCACCAGGCCCATAAAAATGTTGGCATACATGGGTGCAAATGGAGCACCCATGGCAGTGCCCTGTATTTGATGAAAGACCTGGTTATCAAAATAAAAATAATTATTTTCCAAACAAAATTTAACTAAGTCTAAAACATAATGTGTAAAAGGATAATCTCCCATCTGACGTAATAAAGCCTCCAAACGAAACACATGTTTAATGTTAGTATAGAGGCTCTTGACATTTAATGTTATCAAATACATATTATCTAACCATATAACTTTTTTTATTTTATTCAAAAAATCTGATGAATCTTGAATATATGAAGGGAGTTTCTTAGCTTCTTTTACCAATATTGTAAATAACTCCCGAATTATGTAAAAAATATTTGCTAGCTGAAACTATTGGTCTACCCGGAGGGTTAAAACTGTCTTTATGGATTTTTGGTAAACAATAAAAATAAGCAGGGCCCGTATCTGAACTTAATAATTTATTAGTAACATCAGTGTCAGACCAATAGCCTAACCTAAGGCCCTTTAAAATTAAAGATGCATAACTCTTTTTAGATTGTTCAACAGCATCCTCACTTGTTATTCAATATACCTTTACATCATTCAACAAATCAAAACAATTTTTTAAATACTGTGTATAATGCATAATTATTATTTTGTTACCCTTGTCAGCGGGTTTAATTACCAAATCTTTTTGTTTAGAAAAATCCAATAAAGCTAACCACTCATTTTTAGACAAATTATAATTAAAATGTTGTAAATTAAAATTCTTAAACAACTCCTCGATTTCAAAATCCAACAAAGCTTGGAATCGTTTGATTCCTACATGTAAAACAGGAGGCATAAAAGTGTTCTTTTTAGTTATAGCAGAAGTATCTATAGCACAGTACGCATTTAAATCGCTGTTGCAAGATGCAAAAGAATCACAAGAATCAGAAGAGACATGTTCTAATACATCCTCATCCAAACTGAAGGTATTATCATGCCCAACATTATTAACAGTATACACAGTAGAAAAATGTTGAAAATAATACCATAAATGTAACTTTCTAATAAATTTAAACAATTCTATTTTACACATATATAATTGAGGTATTTTCTGAGTTATGTAATGTTTGACACTGTAATGTATTGTGTCATTACCTACTGACAGATATCATTGGGTCATCACAGTTATTTACCAGAGAATTTCAAGATGGATGATGCACAGACCAATATTATGAGGCAAAGGCTAGACATTCTTGCACAATATGGCCAGTTGGGAGGTGTGGCTACAGCTGATTGACTGCTGAAGCTGTGTAAAATGTCTGGCACCTTGGTGATATACTGGCTGGGGATCTCCTGATTATGCGGTATTCTTCTTACCTGGAAGGTCATATCCTGGTGTGGCCATACCTCTCAAATATACAGATTCTCACAGGTTATCCAGATTCATGCCTCATATATCTGGTCAGTTTCCCTTAACATTGTGGTTTTCTAACAAGTTTGTTGCAAATCACTCAGGGTTGCAGTCAGGGAATAATGACCGAACATTAGAGTTTCAGACTTCACACCCTTTATGACATCCATGATACTGCACACCCCTTCTGCTATTTCATCACCTTTCTATCATTAAGAGAGCATTATTTCAAAAGTGCCTCTATATTTGGGCCTTTATCCCACCATTATGTATGACTTTGTCCAGATTTTTTGCTCTAAGAGGTTGAGAGGTATGCTACTAGCATTTAGTGGCATGGCCTTTCATTTGCATTTTATTGACTGTGTTATGTTGGTAGTATGGACCTCATGATGTTCCCTACAATGGCACTATGGGTGAGGCATCAGCCTTTGCCAGAGGTCTGTAGGCCATGTGAGTCTGATGCAGGCCATCTGCAGCAAGGCAGTGCATTCAGTTACTCATATGTTCCCAGGCTGCTTTGCAGTGGATTCCCCCTGAGGTGACAATGGTAAGTGAGTCAGGTGTTACTGATAATCACTTTCTGTTCATGCTGATACATCATTCTGGGTGACAGCAGGATGCTGCTTATGGCTAGGGACATACCAGCATAGGACACATATTCAGTACGCTGCATCATGTCTGTCTTTCTGTAGACCGAGAGGTACTTCTGACATCATTCACACCGCTATGGACCAGGCTACTGTGATATCTGTACCTGTTGTGGGGTGACTTCAATGCATGTGTGATATGGCAGTTTATGGCACCTGCCAAACAAGTAAACAGGACTTTCCTTATCCTGCCTGGTGTGTGGCACATCTGTGTGTCTCACAGTAGAGTCTTCTATGAGTAATATATTGTGTGTATGATAAGGCCTTAGTGTTTGCGGGACCCTGGTGTGTGGTATATGCATGGTCTGTGGTGTGTAGGTTTGGGAAGTTCTCATGTGTTTTTGCCTTTGAGGTGTCCCTTACTTGGGGTTTGATTTGTTGTGGATCTCCACTTATGTGGGTGTGTGTTGTGTATTTGCAAGTGCTGCTTACTGATTCCATACACTGCAGGGCACCTATATTACTGCAAAATGTGCTCTGGTATGCACATTCTCCTTTTGTTTGGCCAGTGGTTCCCCTCCACCTTCTGTTTCTTTATCCTTCAATAGTCCAGTCACAGGCTTTGCCCACAGTGGCTGCTGTTATGCATTTGTAATTCTGGTGTGAGCGCGGTAAATGCCATAACATCACACACAAGGTTATGGACTTCACACCTCTGAGCATACCTATTTGGCATCATTGGACACTGCATCTTCTGGGGTTCTCAGACAGTTTGTGTTACTATGTTATTATGCGGCTACATGTTGGCCTAGCTGTCAAACTGTCACTAAGTTTGACATCTGGACAGGCCCACATATGACAGTCAGATGAACGCCCACACATGGGGACAGAGTGTTGATACTGTTCTGCCATACATAAACAGTTGGGGGACCAGTTTGTTACTTGCTTGCTTTCTGTTATGGACATGACATCTGATTCTCCACTGTCTGCCATTGATGTTTTGACATGACCTTTTCTTGTTTTGCAATTACTTTGCAGGCAAATGCAATTTTAGGACAAGCAGAACAACTATACAAGGCATACTTGTGCTCCTTCTGTGACAACCTGCCATTCCAGGGGTATGGCTGTTGGCCAGTGACATGTTGTCAGTGCTAACACAGTGAAGTGGCAGCCTTTTATGACCTGCCAGTACACTGACCTTCAGGTACTTGCTGTGCTACTAGGCACCATAACTCTCTACGTAAGAGAGCCAGACATCTGGACAAAGCCATAAGTAATTGGGTGACAAAGGCCTAAATATAGGGACCATTTTCACTACTGGCCTTACAAACCTAGAAGGGTGATACAATAACAGATGTTGCATTAGCATGCTTTTTCTATAGGGTGAGACACTACAATCTGTCATTATTTTCTGACTTTACGCTTTCGTGGTTTGCCAATGATTTGCCACACAACCACTATTTCATTATAGAGATACCACAAATATGATGCAAACCTCTGTATATTCTGCAAAAGGTCTGTACAGTTGGGAGGTATAGTAGGCACTGTGTAGGTTACTCCGACCTGTGTACTGTTCATATGTGTGGCCCACTGTCCTTGACCTGTCTGGCTTACCAGCAGTAATGGATATTGACATCTGGGCAGTGTACACAACTCCCACCATAGGTGTGGCTGACATATGAAATAGTTGGCACTGCGATTCTTGGAACATGGCCCTGTCTACCACAGTACTGTACCTAGGCCACTAAGACACAACAGCTGGGAGTAAGTGGTGGCCACATCCTGACAGTATTTCCCATGTATATATATATATATATATATATATATATATATATATATATATATATATATAATATTGTTGACATGCAACACGTTATCATGTTGATTGGGACAGCCCTGGCAATGTGTGCTTTTCTGCTATTACCCTACAAACTTACATGTTACTGCATCTCTATAGGAATATGGGTGTGGGGGGCACACCTGTCAATGGTTCACATTTGCACATACTGTGCTGATATTGGCTTTACATTTTGGTTCCATTTAGCATAGTATTGTGCCCTGAGGCATATCACTAGAGGCCACAGGTTAGATTGTAATGGCATACAATTGAGTTTCAGACTTCTTACCATTCAGAGCCTTACTGCAACTGGAAGGCCTGCTGTGATATCACTGTGTAAGTCTGTAGGGGGGTATTCTATCATTGTCACCATTTTGTGGGCCTTTGCCAGACATTATTTTATGGTTTTCTGCGACTCACTTGCTGGATGAGTGAGGGGTGAGTATGGGATCACTACACTGCCATCCATGCATGTGACCTATGACCCCCCCTTAGTTGGTCCCCGCATATACTGCCGTGGGATTTGTCACCTTGGATACTACATAGTGTGGGGAAGCCAGTATTGGGCAGACATTTCCTGGTGTCCCACATAGCTGTCATTTGTCTGCTGCTACCCCAGTAGGCCACCCCATTCATTTGCATGCATGCAGCAGTACCATAGATATGCTACCAAAACATACTATTCCATTCATTTTTTGTTTAGAAGACTGACTTACCTTGTGTCTACAGCAGTTGTGGGGATGGTGGGTGAGGGTGACTCTGTTGGATGCATGCAGTACACTGCCTATATAGGGTAAGCTGCATGTAGTGTGATGTGTGTCATCCATTTTACTGTGTGTGCGAGTCAGAGAAATGTGTTAGTCTCTGGGTCCCTACAGTGTCAGTGTGTGTGCTGTGTGTTGCCTCTTTGCCAAGCCTTGGCATACTGGGCACACCTCCGTCTGCCTACAGGAGCAGACTCAGGGGCTTCCTCCTCCAAGTCCCTCTGTGCCTGTGGGGACATTAGCAATGGTGGTCAGCTGTGTGGCCCTTCCTCATGCTGTTCCTGCTGCAGCTGTTTCCACAGGATCATATTGTGTACCATGGCACATACTATGAACATTTGTGCACATGTGGCTGGAGAGTACTACAAGGCTCCACAAGATATGTCAAGGCAGCGGAACCATGTCTTGAGCATCCCAAAAACATGCTCTGTAGTGATCCTGGTTTGTGCATGTGCCTCATTATGGCATTCTTGAGTGGGTGTGTGTGCATTTCTGATGGGTGTCATCATCCATGGCTCCAGTGCATAGCCAGCATCCCCCACCAGATGACCATATGGGATGTCCCCACTGGCAAATGCCTGGTACAGCTGTGACGAATGTCAGATGTGGTAGTCAGTTTGCTTCCAGGGCTGCCAGCAAACGCATTCATGATAATGCCCTGGGAATTGCACATAACCTGGTGCTTTGATGTGGATGTCCATGCATTCTATTGCACCCAGTACCTCCGGGTTTTCTGCTACATGGTGGAAGAGACACATATTGCTGGTCCTCTCCTCATGGGTGTTGGGGAAGTAAATGTGCTCACTGGCATGTAGTAGCATAGCATCCAGGAACTGGTGGAATGCACTGGATGCAGATGCCTGTAAGACCCCCATGATGTCCCCAGTAGGTCTTTGGAAAGTATCTGTAGCTGGTATTCTTTAGGCTACACATATCTTTGTATCCACTGGGATGGGTTCCCTTCTGCTGGCTCTGGGTCTTGGTTGAGGCCGACACAGTTCAATGATTTGCTGAAGTATGTCTCTGTCCACCCTGTAGTGCTCTAATATCTCCAGATCATGTAGCCTCTGGTAAGTTACCCTTGGGTCTAAACACTCTTCTCCTCCTCCTTAGTCTGGAGCGGTTGTCAGCATTATCCTCCTCACCACTCTCAGCCTCTAGCACATACTGATAGATCAATGCAACAGCAGCACCTAACATTTTTTTTAGTTAAAATTCCCCCGCATGTGTACGCCAATGGTGCATGGTTTGTAGGAAAACCAGTCTGAAAGGTGTTTGCACAGTTTATACTGTTGTGCTGCAGATGCTGCCTGTATGATTTGCTGGCTATAATACATTCCACCTGCTGGCTATTTTATTAGTACTTGATTGCTTTTATTCTGCTATTTGCCTGTTTTTTTCCCTTTTCATTTCTTCCCCCTTTAAGACCAGAGGCTCGCTGCACAAACCCAGTGCCCAAATGTAAACAGTCCTGCTATTTTTGTTTTTTTGTTGTTGTTTTGTTTTAGACCCAGTGCGCACAGCGCAAACCCGTGTAGCTAAAGTAAACACTTTGAAGCAGAAATGGCCCTCCCTTGGATACAAACACACTCTTCATTTCATGGAGTCAGTCAATACAGCCTGAGACACACCCCCTTGCTTAGCTGTGCTTAACTAAGCTCAACTGGGAGCCATGAAGCTCCAATGTGCTTACACCAAACATGACACACCCCTTTTCATGTCAGCTGCTTCTCCTACTTACACCACTGCCTTATAGCTCCTACATGGTTAGATGCAGTTTGGCACTTGTCTCCTTTTTGTGATTCAGTAAATTTCCCTCATTAGCATACCCCACTGCCTTAGTCCCTAGTTACAGCACTATACCAGAGCCTTTCCCCTTAGCAACCACTGTTCCCTGCTATTGTTTTTATTCTGCATGCCATAGACTATAATGGCAAAATGCAGATTTCACTTAAAATTGCCTTTTCATATATATATTTTTTTATTTTCGGCACAATCCCATTTGCGCACAGCTGCCCTATGCTTAAAAGGCCAAGATCGGACAAAAAAAAACTTTTATTTTTATAACTTTGCAGCACTTTTCCAAGCCAATGGCCATATATTTGGCCATTGGCATGCCTAAGGATTATAATACATGCTTTACTTTGAGCTGTCATGCCTCCGTTTTGATTTTTGCAGAAATGTATTCGGCTAGTAGCCGAATACATTTCTGCAGGCTACACTATTCTGTCACGGATGTCTGCTTGCTTACTGGATTGCTAATTGACCTCATTTGCATGGCATAATCCAGTCATGTCTGTGGCAGAATAGTGTTAGCAGGCTCTTGCACATCCCCAGGCTTGTTTACTGGATCTCTTGGTGGCCATATTCCGTGCAGGAGCTGCTACACTATTCCTGCACAGAATAAAAGCTTTATTGATTCCCGGGAAGTATCTTCAAGATAAAAACATTTCAGAAAAAAAAATTCTTTCTTTTCCTTCAACTTTTGTCTTTCCCTTTTTTTCTCTATAACTCATTAGTGAAACAAGGAAGAATACCAGAGAGTAGATATGAAGAGTGGAGAGGAGAGCCAATAAATTAACTTATATCTCTGAGGCTTAGCTTTCAACCGCACCACATTGTGTGGAAAGCTCTGCATTTGACACTGAAATGAAGCATTGTTCCGCTGTTCTGCTTTCAACAGTGGTGGTTCCACTTTTCGTTCTCTGATTGTCTCCCAAACCATAATTATAACCAATAGGCAAAGAGAGAGAGAAAGGGAGCCAATTAGAGAACAAGTTTGACCTTAGCAGCCAACTGGAATGCCGAGTAAGAAGTCCATGGCTTCAGGGCTGTCTCTAACGATAACCCCGAAGTAGTGGATTAAGAATGTATTATGTCTGTAGACTCTCTACAGGCATAATAAATTCTTAATTATATATCTACCAATGATCTGCCTTAGTACTATACATATATTTTTATTTTTTCCGCCAAGCAAGCTGACCAAATTTTTGCTTCCCTAGCAACAGCCCATACTTCAGTCCTTAAACACACTTGCACAGCAATCTTTAGACGTTGTGTTCTTCTCCATTCCCTATAGATGTATTAAAAGCTTCATTATTTATTAATTTTTAATGTCCCCAATGGTCTCCCTGTTTACACTTTGAATTACTTCTGTACCTGAATCCTTAAAATACACTGGCAAAGCAGACTATATTCTTTAATTAAACCTTCCATATTTTGTCCTATATAGCCTCCCATCTCTGCATTACTCTCATTTAAACCTCTAATTCTCCTGTCCTGGACAAAAGCAAATCACTGTGCAGTGGGTTTTGGGCCTACAAGATCAACATGATAAAATAAGATTTTATTTTCTTTATTTTATTCCTTTTGACCAACCTTGTTCTCATAGTAAAGCACTAAATTCAGGTTGTTCAGATATTTTAGTTTTCATCTCAAGTCCTCTCCTTCGCAGCAAGACAACCACATTGACACTTCCCTAAAAACAGCCCTAGCTGAAATAATGGAACGCACGTTTTCCTAACACAACTTTTTTATACAGTCTCTGCCATTATTTTATCACACTCAGTGCACCTCTCTCAGTGTTTACAAATCTTGGTCACCTTTCAACACACGATTAAGGAGAGTTAACTTCTCCTTTCCCTGCTTATCATTCTATATCCACTCCTGGTCCTAGTGCTCCCCTGTTTTGTAGAATACCAACCCGTATCTCTTAGTTAATTACAATTATGCATGATTGAACCATTTCCAAATATATATATATATCTATATATATATATATATATATATATACACACACACACACACACACACAACCCTTTTTTTTATTTAAAGATATTTTGGCCAGCTTTGTGAGACTATGTGTTCACTGTGTTAAATGGGATGGAAGTAATTCTGAATTGTTATCAATAAAGCTGTAAGCAGTCTTTCAAGAATTGCATTTCATTTAACTGTTTCTACGTTTCTGACAAGAAGAATGCATTTTTCTCCAACTCTCTTCTAAATAAATAAGTCTCAAAAAATGATGATTGAGTGTGTTTCTGTGACTACTATTAAAATGAAAACTTCAATTTGCTCTAGAATACAGTGGGCAATTTTTGATCCTTGCTATTAATTATATAAAACGTTACTACAATCTTTGTTGCAGAGAGATATACACGGAGCTTGCTTTGTGGATACGGGTAAAGTATACATTCCCCAGTGAATGAGAAGGAAAAAAGTGACGCACTGATTTTCGTTTTTCTTGGGTGTGGTAGGTGTGTGCTGTAGGCATGGTGTGACCTTGGAAAAGCCTTATTGTAGTACAAAACCTGTGAATTATTCCACTGACAGATTGTGAAATGTAATTCCTTGCAACCCTGAAGTGATACTGCAGTGGTGCTGCCACTTGTACCTGTCTATATGTGGCCTAACGCTGCTCTATTTGGCACTAAAATGGAAGAAGTTATTAATGACTGGCTTAGTTAACTAACTGATTTAGTTCAGAGAAATGTGGAGGGGTTGGAAAACAGTGCATATTTTTAATAGTTGTACTTGAATACTGTTACATAACTATTTGCTACTGAGCATATTGTATTTTATAAATGGTTTCTGCTGACTGGTTTATTTGATGTGTGTCATTGCATTTTAAAAATGTACAGTATTCACTAGCTTAATACTTCTGGACCACTTTGACAAGGTCCCAATGAAATGGTGCGTTTTCACGCAGTGCGAAAATAGGGTGTTCCACATTTTGACTGTTTGTCACACATTGCTAGGGTCTGTGTTCCACATTGGCTTCTTAAGTGGTTGAGACCTATGCTCTTTTTGTTTACTCAAATGAGATGAAAGTGAAGGATTTTCTTGAGTTCTTCAGGCAGGAAGCTTCAGGATATGGGGTAATTTTGGAATCATCTCATTTATGGGCATCAAGTGTAACGAGGGGAGAATATGTAGTTGGTTTTCATCAAAGCTGGAGAGATAACAGAATGATGATTTGATAGTTTATTGAGGAAAGGAGGGCAGAATTTCTCATGCAAACATTTGAAAATAAGTGTGTTTAGAAGATGAATGTTTGCATGACACCAACCAAAGTTAAATGGCTGCCAATCAGTGCTAGTTGTTTTGGTTGGTGTGATACAATGGTCTTCTGTTAACTTTAGCTGGGAGATGTTTTTGAACAGCAGAGTGAGATGATAAGAAGACTGTATTCTAGTCTGAGAAGTGATATGCTGATGGCAATAGATCATTTGGCCTTGGTAGTTACCAAACTGGAGATTTTACAGAAAACTCTTAAGTGAGAATGTACTTTTGGATTTGGGTCTCACTGCATTTGTGAGAGGTTTCATTCTGGTCAGATAGTATTACAAGATACTTTTGTCCTTTCACATGATGGAAAGGAGAGCTTCAGGAATCTGAGAAATGGAAGGGATGCATCTGTTGAAGCTTTAGGTTTGAGCCAAATAATATCAGTGACCTTGTGACTATTTATGGTTATGTTAAGAGTATTAATCCAGGTCTAAATACTAGATAAGTCATTCTGGAGTGTGTTTTGCAATATAATGGGATTTCTGTATGCTCTTATTAGTATGTTGTCATCTGTATGTAGGATGCAGCTGGCATGTGGAAAATGTTATTCCAAAATATGTGTTTCCTATAAAAGAAATTCACACTTGATTTGCTAAACATAATTTTTTGTCTACTTCTCTGTTAGGTATGATTTAAGGCATTTATTTGAGGGCTATAAAAGTAATTGGCAATCGTCACTGAAGCAATCTACACAGAAACAACCTTAAAACTAGTAATTACATGTACAAACTTTAGAATAGCCATGTCCCTGTTTATCTGGTTACTAACAAATGCATTATATTGCCAGTTCCTTCACTTTCCATGTTAACACTAACATCAACAGTGGTTCTTGCACATTTTGATATATGTGCAATAGAGCTATACAACTCATTAGTTTTACTATATGTAACACAAAGACCAAATACAGAAAAGATTACAGAAATGTAAGTCACAGCATTCTTACTCCAAGCTAGCTATAATTTGTACTTCATCTGATAATGTGATTGTAATAGATAGGGAAATTTCATCTTAGACCTCACTAGTATTTCCAGTGTCACACTCTTTATATACAAAGACTTTACTTCAACACTCCCAAACTTTTTTGTGGCCGTACTGCTGTGTTGCCTATAAACATATATACTGGGACACTCATTTTGTGCAGTAATGATTAGGAGGGATCCTCCTTCAATATCTGCAAAGAAAAAGAAAGCAGATCATGAACTGAAACTGTCACTGTCACTGGAGGAATGAATTACTTGACAACTATTAGATCATGGGAACCACTACTGTCCAACACAGTGAACATCCACACTTTGTCCAAGGATTTATGCACTGATTATTTCATTTTTGTAACCATGACATCCAAGATCTTTTTTCTCATTCCTCATGATGAGGGTCTTGAGTGGTTCTGCGAATATCTTTTCTTTAATTCTGATCTAGAACACACAAGAATTCTTACCTTAAGGATGTTCATGGAAGGGGTCCTTGAAAACAATTTTATTATTTTTGAGAACCAGCTGTTTAGACAGACCAGGGGTGTTGGGATGGGGGAGGCTTGCACCCCTGTCTTTGCCAATGTTGTGTTAGCCCATTGGGAAAACTCTTTTGTGTTCACCTCCGAATTTAAAAATTGTTGGTCTTTATATGGTTGTTTTTTGGATGACATCATTATTTTCTGGACAGACACCAAGGCCAAGTTAGAGCATTTTTTTCAGTATTGATATTCCACAAATCACTTTCTCAAATTTACTGTGGAAGTACAAGTTGACAAGGTGAATTACCTTGATGTCACCATTATGAAGAACAGAAACTTAAAAAGTTTTAGTCTACATTATATAGAAAGCCCACCCATTCCAACTCATTGTTACATTTTAATAGCTGGTACCCCTTTCACCAAAAGAAGTCCTTAGTGAAAGTACAATGTGTGAGACTAGCCTGGATGGTGTCAAATGATCTTGCACTACAGGATGAGTTTGATAAATTAAAAGGCATGTTAGTAAAGAGAGGGTACCCTGAACTCTTTTGAGTAACATTTTCAGTGAGGTGGCTAAGAAAATGAGCTTAGGTCACTTCACACCATCGCTAGGTACAGCTAAAAGAGGGCAGCCTATGACTGCCAAGGTCAATTTCAGTGAGCTCTGGTGTTACCTTTTAACTTACACTTTTACAATATCTGTTCAATTGTACACCAACATGGGTAGACCAAGAACATATTAGAATGGTTGGTGAGAGACCAAAAATTGTTTACAAAAAAGATATTTGTTTGAAAACACTTTTTGAACAATCTTACCTGCCTGTTTGCAATGAGGGAATGGTCAAGTGTGGACATTGCCCACAATGTTGTTACATTCTGGAAGAGTCCAGTTTCTCCTTGATGAGGTTTGGGGCAATTAAGTTAAATCATAAATATTACTGTGACAATACGGGTGTTATATATATATTGCAGAGTGACAATCTTGAGAATGTTTTTATACAGGCAAAAAGAAGGGCTTTGAGATCTAGACTTTACCAATACCAATATGACATTCACAAGAAAGATGAGAGAAATGCTTTGTACAAGCATATTAAAAATACTCTACCCACTCTTTTTAAAATGTTCGCCATTGATCATGTTTATCTGCGATAGAGTGGGTGGGCATTCAGATGATTTTCTTGAATAAAAAGAACTGAGATGGCAGTTGAAAATATTTGAAAATACTTCATTTCCAGGACTCAGCGAAATGGTTTAAATTAGTAGTGTGTTGAAATTAAAGGCTGCTTATGCCATCTGACAATTACACTAATAAATGCTGCTAGATTTTGGTTTTTAGCATCATTGAGTAATATGTGATTTTAAAATTAGGTTTTAGGTCTATTACTGATGCATTTAAAGATTTGTTTGTGAAGTTTTGTATTTATCTGCATGTTGTCAGTTTAAAAGTCTGTATTTGTTAATTAATTAATTGTTGCAGGTCATGTGTCTTGGCGGCATAAATCAACTCAAATTGAGTGGATATGTTATTCTGAAGAAGTCCATTGTACTCGGACGAAATTGCTCAAGTTTGTGAAATAAAAAAGTGTGGAGTATGCTGTTCCTGTCTCTTTCTTTAGTGTCTTCTGGGTTTGGACTGTGCTTCTTTTACCAAAGTGAGGAATGCATTTAAAGTATGCCTGCTTTAAACCATATTTTCAATTCATGCATGAAAGCAGCATGTAAAGTCACTGTCTTTGACATTGTACACCAGTTGCCAGCCCAAAGCAACAGCAGCTATACGGCACAATGGAGATGGCTCCAAGAAATGTGATCCATGGTGAAATATGGTACATTATGAAAGCCTGCACTATAAAGGAGATTGGTAGTGCTCTGTCAAAGATGGCAGCATGTGCTATAGGAATTAGTGCAGTCAGACCTTGCCATCCAAACACCAAAAGAGTTACAGTGCCCCCTAGTCTCCCACAATCCAATATTCAGAGAAGATCATAATGAGAGAGAGCGAAAGAGAACAATTATCCACACTGAACATAAACTTACTCCCTCCTAGGGGGAGACCCAAAATGTCATTCAGTGATATAAATGTATTTAATAATTTGAAACAAAAAAATCTGTGCGTTTGTGTGTATGTGTGTGTGGATAACCACAAGGACAGTGTTTCAGTCAAGACCTGGAAACCCTGATATGGATAAAGGTATTCAATTTATTACTTCATTTTCTCCTATGTATGTATCACTGAATACAGGCCTACTACCAAGAAGTTGAATCCTTCACCAGGAAAAAACTAGCATAAGTCAGGCTGTAGTTCTGAACCAAATGTCACAGGTCATAGAAGGCAGAAAATATAATTTGCAAATTGCAACTAATTATAGCCAAATACATTGAAACAGGAATTGTCACAGACTTTTACCTTTTCTTTCATGCAAATCTGATTATATCTCTGGTGTATATATCTCCATTAAAGTGGACACTTTCTGCAAAAAAAAAAAAAAAAAAAAAGAATATTTTGTGCTGTTAGGTTTTTTTTAGCTTCACTATTTACTCAATACCTCGCCCACAAAATGAGTTCATGATGGGTACCATGTAATGATTTAAATATATCTGTAAATCATTATGGGTAAGCAAAAACAACTTCCTTCTTTAGAAAGGCAGTGTCTTCATGTAAGATGTAATGTGGTTTCACTACTACATCCTTGTATATGTTAATTGCCAATATAAGGTGATCCACCTGCAAGACTTAGTTAATTTGCCTTTCTTGGAAATAAGATATTATACTGATGCATTTAGCATGGAAACACAGTGGCTTAGACATTAAGTTAGGTAGACATGCATAGTGGGTACAGTCTTTCATGAAGTCATAGCAGGGATTTTAAGTTCCAAGAAAATTTTCTGGGGGCTGATCATATCGACAAAACAAACAGACAGAAAATACAAAACAACACACATTTTCCATCACAAACTGTGTAAGTTTGGTACTGTATATGGGAAGGATGTTATGTTCAACCTCAATGTTTTATTACTTACATTTGCTTCAGAAAGTGGTCAAGACACTTTAAGCATGCCTTCTGTCAACCATGTTTTAATACATGCTATAAAAAATTATGCAATTAGACCTTGCCATCCAAACATCGTAAAACTTATTATACCTCCTGTTATCCCACAATCCAATATGCACTGAACAGCATAGTGCCTTATCTATCCATCCATTCACTCCATCTCATTCCCTGCCTATAGCTTCCTCTCATCTGCTCCACCCTCCCCATGGCCCTGCACCCAGACTCAATACCATTTAATTTACCAAGAAACTAAAGGGACAATCAAAGAAGCAACAGTATGTACCAACACAACCATATTTACATGATGAATACACCAACATCAAGCAGTGGATTGTGTACCTTGGGGCCTTGGTGGTTTTAAAACCATGCCCTCCACACAGACATTTTTTAACCAGGCATAAAGGTTGCATATTCTTTTGGACTCATCTTTTGGGTTACTTTAAACATTTACTTATTTATTAGATGGTTTTAAATTATATTAATTGTTTATTAAAGCAACATTTCTGAGAGTTTACTTTAAATCAGACTAGTTTTAAGAAGTTTTTCAACAAGAAGTAAAACACAATTTACTAAACAATAAAATAATGACCAATTTCAGAACTTTTCAACTATAATGGATCACTTAAACTGCTGCCATTATAATCCACTAATGTCTGTACATACCAATTTAGTCACTTTGACTTTGTACATGTCACATGTATTGTGATCAAAGAAAATTGGCCGAGTGAAGTATTCTGGCTTACTTTACACAAATATATTTATAAAAGGAAGCATACCAGGACCAGGACAAATCCAAAAGTAATATAGTATGCAATAGTCAAAGATGTCCAGTAGGCTGAAGTTGTACAAGTATATAAATACTTTAATAAAATATCAAATAATTTGTTATTTTATTAAAGTATTTATATATTTGTACAAATTCAGCCTACTGGACATCTTTGACTCTTGCTTACTTTACATAAAGGTATACTAGCCCCACAAAGCCACACTAATGACAATCTAACTTGTTCATGAGAGTAAGGTCAGTCATTCTCAACCATAGACTGACAGACCCCATACCCAGTAATTACAACCTCAAAATCCTGATTGTGGTAAAAATAGATAATTATGAGCACAGTAATATATTTCTAGTTATTTCCCACAATAACTCAGTAGCCAAAGTATTCCAGCTTACTTCATACAAGTACAAACTAGTCCTGCAAAGCCAGATAAATGACTGTTAAAAATGAGCAGAATACAAGAGGAAAAGTTACTTTAATCCACAGACAGCCATGACCCAACCGTTACAGGCACTTTGTTACTCAAGTGCAACTCTGACATCTGATTGAGACAAGTGATCACAATAATGTATTTCAAGTTTATTTCACACAAACATGCAATAATCAATATAGCCACAGTAAACTGTTCCAACTTAACTTTATTCAAATGCACACTTGTCCTGCAAACTCAATCATTGTTTAAAATAAGCAGATGATAGCAGGGTAAAGTACTCTCAGCCACAGACAGCCCCCATCCCTACACAGCAGTTATAGCCACTTTTCTGACTGAGAAAACCTCAGAAATCTGATTGGGATAAAATAATGGTCACTATAAATCAGTTTCAACTTTATTCCACACAAACAGAAATTAGACTGTAGTTCAACCTTATTGACAAGAATCATATTAGTCCTGCTGCCTGCAAAGCTGGAATAATAACCAAAGTACAGCAAATATTTTCATCTATAGATGTGATAGTGAGGAAAAGAGTGCATTCAGACAACATTTGCAGGGCCTAATAGATAAAGCAGGACAACATGAGTTGGTGTCAATAATAGCAGACCTGAATGCATATATTGTGCCAGACAGAATAAGATATAAGGAATGCCTGGAAACATATGGGTGACCAACAAGAATAAAGAAGTATTGGCCTTTCTAGCCTTATGCCTGACAAATGGCTTAATGGTGGCCAACACATGATTCAGCAAGAAGGACAGTCACAGGTCACATACAAGAGTATCCAACATGCTGCACAGGTACACTTCCTCCTAGTAAGGAAGGAGCTTTGGGGTAGAATCAGTGATTGCAAAGTCACCATAAGTGAAACAGCTGATCCACAGCATAAACCATTGGCTGCCACAATCAGCTGCAAGCAGTGGTCAGAAAAGGCTGTAAGGTGAACAGAGACAGGGCTGAAGACCTGGAAGT
Organism: Protopterus annectens; assembly: GCF_019279795.1. Classification (NCBI taxonomy): domain Eukaryota; kingdom Metazoa; phylum Chordata; order Ceratodontiformes; family Protopteridae; genus Protopterus; species Protopterus annectens. The sequence goes on from NC_056725.1 coordinate 165,757,268, forward strand.
TGAAAGAAATCAGTTCAATGAAATAGACAGGGCTCTAGCAAATCAGGAATAAGAGGAACTAGGTGGAGTTAAAGAAGAATGGCAGCACCTGAAAACAGCACATTTGAGGACAATAGAACAGATATGAGGTATGGAAATAAGGTATATAAGAAAAGCTGGTGATGGAATGCAAAAGTTCATGAATTCATCAAAAGCATGAAGGAGTGCAGGAAAAGTGGGAGATAGAAAAGAAAGATGAGACTAAGAAGGAGTAATGGATGGCTGACCAGCTAAGAGAGCAGTTGCAAAAAGCAAGGCATCAGAAGCACTTTATCAACTTTTGAAATGTAACTCAGCAGACAGCACAAACAAACACTATCAGGTTAAAGTCAAAGAAAAAAAAAACATAAATAATATATTCATCAGACACCCTTTATAAGGAATGCAAACCATGACCTGCTCTCACCAGTCCACACAACATCAAAGGCAGATGGAAAGAGTGCATCCAGCAGCTTCTAAATGAAGAAAACACACATAAGCTGTACTTTCCTAGACACATTCTACAACACAGGAAGAAGAGGAAGCCACACTAGAAGAGGTAAGAATTGCAGTAAGGAAAATAATGTCATCTAAGTTTGCTTGTTCACCTCAAAAATATATACTATTGAATATGAAAAATACATTTTAAAATGCAATTTATTCAATTACAGTTTTTTCCTTAGACATTATACTAAACAACTATAATTTACCTGCTTTTAAAATCAATATGCTGCTCAACAAAATTCTGCCATTCATCCCTGATGGTTGTGGGGCATTCAGTCTAATCTGCCGAAATATTTCTCGAGATTCTAATTTGGCCTCTTATAACCCACCCTGGGTTGACTAAGAAACTTTCTCCAAAATAAAAGTCATTTTTTTTAAATTAATACAATTAGAGGAGTACCTACATAGAGCATTTTGTCCATCATGAGTTTTTATGGCATAAATATGCTCATAACGTCTTTGCCTATGCTACCTTTCTGTTTTGATTTAAAAAATTAAATATAGGACAAGCATGTCACCATATACACCACTCGTCTTGACCACAATTGTATCTTCCATTACTAGTTAGTTCCCAAGGATACAATACAATATTAATGTTCTTACCATCAGAAATATATCTACATTGTTGGCATGTACCACATTTGGTCATGCCATAACTCTCCACATTAGGTATTCTGTTCTCAACAATATTCTTAATGTTCCTACCTTTTTGTATACAAAATTTGGACAATCCCCAATTTGTCTTTAAGTTCATATAATTTTACCATTAATTTAATTTTTTTTTAATAATATCTTTAACTTCATTATATTTCTCTACAAATTTAATAATCATAGCATTGTGGTAGGTTTTTAATATGATGTCTAAGGAAAAATCTAATTGAAAGAATTGCATTTTAACATTTATTTTTCATATTTAAGAGTATATATTTTTGTGGTAAATACACAATCCCTGGGATTCCGCAAGTATCCGTGCAGGAATAAGTTATTCCTGCATGGCAGGGACTGTTCCTGTTCAGCATGGCAGCACGCCATTCATATTTATGAAGGCACACTGCCATGCTCTAAACCAGACATGGTTCCATGTACAAGTGCAGGGGGTATGTCAGAGAGCAGAGCTCTCACAATATACATGCCCCCACACTCCAGAATTGCCTTTCAGCAATTAAAAATGAGCAAGAATGCTTGTAATATCCCCAACCCATCAGGATAACAAATCTGTGGTCAAAGGCATAAGGGACAATTGTCCCTACCAAGAATATCTCTCAACTGTACAGATTTTTGCAGAATGCCCAGATTTTTGCCTCATATTTTTGGTGTGTTCCTCCTAAAATCCGTACCTTTCTGACAAATAGCTGAGGATTGAAGTAATTAAATAATGACAAACATATGAGTTTAAGAATCCACATCCTTCAGAAAATTCATGCTAATGTAAAACCTATTATTCTATCAATTTTTAAGTTTCTAAGAGTAATATTAGACAAAAATCATATGCAGAAATAAAGAGTGGGCCTCCTGGAGAACCACTAAATCCTCCAAAGACCCTATTATATATAAACAACAAAGGAATGGTACAAAGAAGTCTATTATGCTAGACAAAAAAAAAAACTACTACTGTAATCTGAAACAAAAACGCCAAAATCATCCACAAAAATTTTGATTCAGCATAAATAAACTTCTCCACCCAGGAAAATCATCTACCCCTACCCCCTTGACTACCCTCTAAAAACTTCCAAAAATTGTTGCTAACACCTTTAACATTTTCTTTACAGAAACCGTTCAATCTCTTGCCAACAAACTAGCTCCCAATAGTGCAGGTTCTACCAATCCCACACCCAATCATCACTCCTTCTTCAAGTTTGAGCCAGTACCAACATCTTGTATTAGGTCACTACTCAAGAATTTGAAACCCACCACGCTTTCGGCAGACCTACTACCTGCAGAGTATCTCCAAAAAGCCACTGATGAAATAGCATATCCCATTTCAATACTAATCAGTAGATCCATTGTTGAAGCTTATATTCCCTCTATCTGGAAAATCTCCCACATTATTCCTCTCCATAAAGGGGAGAATTCCACTCTCAAATTACAGGCCTATAGCCATCCTGTCACCCTTGGCAAAAATTATGGAAAAATGTATCCATAGACAATTCCTAACCTATCTTAATCTGAACAATCTCCTAGCCCCCTCCCAGCACAGATTTAGACATTGACATAGTACAATCTCAGCGCTTCTTTCCTTCTCTCACACAATAAATCAAAACCGTAATAACAACAAGCTCTCCTCAGCCCTCCTCCTAGACCATTCCAAGGCATTTGACATGGTAAACCACCAGCTACTCTTAGGGACACTAAAAACACTCTCCATAGATAACCTAGCAATTAGCTGGTTTAATTCCTATCTAAGTGGTAGACAACAAGCTGTACTATGGAAAGATAACTTATCTTCCCTATTACCAATCACTCTTGGAATCCCCCAGGGGTCTATATTAGGCCCCCTCCTACTCTCCATCTTCATTAATGATCTTTATATAGTCATCCCAGATGCAACTTGTATTCAGTATGCAGATGACTCGACCCTAATCTGTGCTGCCACCTCCCCCACACATTTACAATCTTTATCCCAAAACACCTTCAACAAAGTAGAGAACTGGCTCATTAGTCGCTGTCTGCTATTAAACCCAAATAAAACCAAGCTGTTACTCTTTAACCTCACTCGCAAGGTCCCTTTACCATCTCTAACCATAACATTTAACAATGGTACCATAATTTCCCCAGAACCAACTAAACTACTAAGAGTAATTATCAACAACAACCTTAAGTTTGATGCTCACGTCGACAAAACCATTAAAACAGTCAATAAGAAACTAGGCTCTTTATATAAGATTAAACAATTTTTAACTCTATCTGCTAGAAATGTGATTGCCTGTACACATTTGTTGTCAACCCTTCTTTATGCCTCACCCATCTTCACAAACCTAAGCAAATCTGACCTCAATAAACTTACTAACTGCTACAATAATATTGCCAGATTTGCCACAGGATCAGCATATAGAAGACATCACTGTCTAAACCATAAATCGCTAGGCTGGCTAGAACTACCCTACCAACTTCAATATAACCAGTTAATAGTTGTTCACAAAGTTCTCTACGAACCAGATAGCACACTCATACTGAGAAATATGTTCACTCCCTACAGTAACCTAAAAACACTCCGCTCCTCCAACAGAACGCTAGTACAAACTGTTAAATCCAACAATTCAGCTGGTGAATCACTATTTACCAAATCTGTTGGCAAAACCTGGAACTTACTTCCTGCAGAACTTACTACAGTTCCCTCCTTAACCCAATTCAAAATATCTCTTAAAAAACACCTAAATATGCATTGGCTTTGTCCCTGTACAAACCCTGACTAATCCCTACTCAAATACCAACTATAAATGAAAACCTTATTACAGGAAGAAACTTTCATTGTATCACTCTGATTCATTAACTGATTAGAAAACTGATTGCATGTCTCTTACCTACTGGAAAGTATCAAAGTAAGGATGATAACTTGGCACAACCATGCACTACTAAAATGTATGAGAACCACTTAAAATATATGTGTTCTCCCTCAACAGTTAATAATTTCTAAATATTTCCAGTGTGTATTCTAGAAAATCTTGAATATGTGTGTATCTATTGTTGAACAAATGTCCATTTTTTAATATTTCACTGTATGTATACATGTAATGTATGTCTGGAGCTTTTCTCCCCGGGCCTCTGCTGAAAATGGATCTATATCCAGTTGGACTTTCCCGGTTAACAAATGTAAAATAAATAAATAAATAAATATTTTAAATCTGTCCCTATTTGTCTCCCCATCATTTTAGGCTTTGTCCAGATGTTTTGCTCTAAGAAGTTGAGAGGTATGCTACCAAGCCAAAAGTTGTTAGGATAACACAGGTAACATAAGCACATAGCGCACACCTCCAAACCTGTCAGAGTAAGGAATGTGGACAAAGCCAAAAGGTGCAATTTTCCTGCAAAGCAGAAAGTTGATAAAATAACAGGTTCAGCATTAGCAGGGATATTCTGAAGGGTATAGATAAAATAACACAACAAAACTTTTTTTTTTTTTTTATAAATGCAACAAAGTTTAAGCATAGCTATGTGGGTGTGCTCATTGCTTAGCTATACTTATTTCAGCTTAAAGAGCACAAGAAGTTAAATAGCAAAAGACATCCAACATAAGCAGTATTGCAATAGTATAGTGGTTAGAGCGTATGCTTTACAAGCAGCCATTCCCGATTCAATCACCACTGTAACCAATTTACATTTTACACGTGAAAGCAGTACATAAACTTTTTTAAATTTTTTTTATTATTTGCTACTAAGTAACAGGTGGCGGGTGGCCACGGTGGTGCAGTGGTTAGCATTGTCGCCTCACAGCAAAAGGTTCTCCAGTTCAATACTCGGCTGGGGTGCCTTCTGTGCAGAGTCTGCATGTCCTCCCTAAGGTCGCATGGGTTTCCTCTGGGTGCTCCGGTTCCCTCGCACATCCCAAAGACATGCTGCAGGTGGATTGGACACTCTAAACTGGCCCTAGGTGTGAGTGCGTGTGTGTCTGTGTGTGTGTGTGTGTGTGTGTGTGTGTGTGTGTGTGTGTGTGTGCCTTCTGTGGAAGGTTGGGTGCCAGGCTGGCAACTTGACACTGTAAATCTCCGCTGCCAATCATGAGCAGACAGGTAATCCACTGTGGTGACCCCTAACCGGGAAAAGCTGAAAGAAGAAGATTAGCTACTAAGTAACATATATTTGTTAACCAGAGTACTGCATTAGGTCCAGATGTGGGGTGTCAGTTTAATAAAGTTGTGAAACCCACATATAAACAAAAGTGCCCCATACAGTATAGTCACACATGAATAAATGTAATGAAAGCACATTGGGGGGTGTCGGGAACAGTAAACAAATTTATAATATGTAATGAATGATGAATCAATGCCATACAGCAGATAGTCTATAAAATGAAAAATAAGCAATGCTAAGCATTGCACAGCTCTGCTTACCAGGTGTAAACATTGTGTAAATATGACTTCTAAGCAATGAGTACCCCCGCTAAGTGGATTTGCCCATCGGTAAGCAGTGCTGAACCTGTCCCTTTAAGCACTGCCAACCTTAGCTAATCAGGTTTGCCTGTAGCTTAGCTTAGCTCAACATATATAGAACCATCCAATCATGGCAAAGGGTGGGAAATCAGCCATATTTAAACCCCCACAGGTGAGAATACAGCTCATAACTGGTTGCAGCTTCCCACTGTAGGGTATGGCAGGAGTTGGAAAGGGCTTGCAGTGCTTGTGCAGCGCTGGGGCATACATGAGTCCAAGGTTATGGTAGGACTCCTGGTACAAAAGCATGATGAGAGACTGCTGCAGGGCCAGTACCAAGGCTCCCAATATAAAGCAGAAGCCTGGGACCATTTCGCCCATGATCTTACCAGTGGTATCCCTCTGACTGGTGAGCAGGTCCTGCACCACTATGCTGACTTGAAGGTGGGAAAGAGGGAGCTCTTGGATGAGTGGGTCCAAGAAGCAAGGCAGAGGGGTGATGTCCCAGCAGTGTGTAAGTACTCATACTAATAACTGTTTACTAATGTCCAGCCTGTATATATAATGGATATAATGGATAGGTATGCCTAAATATGTCTCTATTTCCCTTACAGCTGCAGCTGAGCGGGCTGTGAATCAGGAAACCCATGCTAGTAGACTGCAAAGGCTGCATCGCGAGGCTGGTAAATAACAGTCCTGCTTGTAGTAGTCATACTAAATAAATATAAAGTAGTAGAAAGTCACCTGGCAGTATAAAAATTGTTGTATGGGTTGTACTGAATAAACCAGACAATATGACAGTAATAGTCCTATATAGGTCATATTTAAATAAAACTGTAACCGCCTGGCAATAAAGCTCTAAATCTTGGACTGGTTGTGTTTACTCTGGTATTGTATGGCATTTATTGTTGCATTCTCTGAATAGTAATGCACTGTTAACCACTGTTACCCACACTGTGCTACATAAAAACATGTCTAGGAATGTCTGTATAAGATTGTTGTAAGTACAAGATCAGAGTATACAACCAAAAGATACTTAGACAGAAAACACTAAGAGATAGACAGTAATATCCAAATAATATACTCTGCTGTGACTTAAGTTGTATTTTTAGCAGACACAGCCATGGTTTGAATCCTGGGAGTGGTAGTAAGCTGTATGCATAATCATACCTCTCAATTGTGCAGATTTTTCAGACTGTCCAGACAATTGGCCCATATTTTCTGCCTGTTCCTCTGTCCCCCTGGCAAATCAGTGGGATGATCTCAGAATTGTAGCCAAGAAATAATGACCTCAAGACCTTCAGAAAATGTATATTAAAACAAATCCTGTTACTCTAGCAACTCTCCAAGTTTATGACAACAATATTCAAAACATGTCCCTATTTGTATCCCCATGTTGTCAAGCTTTGACCAGTGTGTGCATTAAGAGATTGAGAGGTATGTGCATAATATTAACTAGAATCTGGGAATATGTGTAGAAACATTCAGGTAGTGTTAACAAACATTCCCTCAACATGTCTGTTAGATAAGAAAACTGTGCCTGCCAATAAAGATTTCAATCCTGGACTGGTAGTGTTTACTCTGGTATAGTAGCATGTAGCATTCAGTAACATCTGGTATCAGAATAGTACTGTTGTGTCAACCACTGTTTCTCACACTGTGCTACATAAAAATATGTGTAGGAATGTCTGTATAAGACTGTTGTAATTACAAGGTCAGATTGTACAACCAAGAGAGACATAGACAGAAAACACTGAAAAGATAGACAGCAATATCCAAATAGCACACTCTTCTGTGACTTAAATTGTTGTATTTTAGCAGACACAGCCATGGTTTGAATCCTGGGAGTGGTAGTAAGCTGTATGCATAATCATACCTCTCAGCTGTACAGATTTTTCAGAATGTCCAGATAATTGGCCCATATTTTCTGCCTGTTCCTCTGTCCCCCTGGCAAATCAGTGGGATGATCTCAGAATTGTAGTCACGAAATAATGACATACATTTGATTTTATTTTCAGACTTCAAAACCTTCAGAGAATGTATATTAAAACAAATCCTGTCACTCATGCAACTCTCCAAGTTTATGACAGCAATATTCAAAACATGTCTCTATTTATACCCCCATATTGTTAATCTTTATCCAGAGTGTGTTCATTAAGAGATTGAGAGGTATGTGTGTAATATTAACTTTGAATCTGGGAATATGTGTAGAAACAGTCAGGTAGTGTTAACAAACATTCCCTCCACAGGTCCATCAGGTAAGAGATATAGAATTTTGCTATAATACAATTGAAGTATACACTGTGTACAAACATACCACTGCCAAACCAAGGCCATAGGGTATTGTAATAATACCTGTACTTTAATGATTAGAGAAATGATCATTAAAGTTGTGAGTACTACAAGGATATATAAGTTGTTAATTGACATCTCTCTCTCCCTCCACCATATCTGTAACAATAATCTAAATACACAAATCAATGGGTATGTTTACACCAAGCCTACTGTTGGGACATATGTCCTATTGTGCAACAAATATTGAAATGTGCTTCTATTAATGTTCCATGTTGAAATACTATCATTGGTGGTCTGTTGCTATCAATGTAACCTGCATGCCATTGTAATGGCCACTGTGGTTCCATATATGCATGTGTTCTGTTTGCTATGCAACTGTTCCAAATCTAGTGTTTTGGGTTAATGGGGATATCTATGCATGCTGTTATAACTAATCCTGGATTGTGTTGACTATTACTAACCCACATATGTTTTAAAACTGCAACACCATAGCACGTATGAGAAGGCCAGTCCCAGCGGACCCACTTCTTCCACCTCATCTGGCCGTGGCACCGGGCACCAGCATGCCTGGAACCCACCCTGGGACCTCCTCGTCCGCTGGTCCTGCACCACCTTCAGGTGGAACTGCCTCAGGGGATGGGGCTCATCCTCCCCTGGGAGTGGGTGCAGACAGATCCTGTCACCCGAAGTCAGGTTGAGATTGGTGCATAGCGAGCTTCGAAGGGAGGTTGGAGATATGCTATGCCAGCATAGGGCCACATGGTGCATTTAGAGAGTCAGCCTGCCCCTCCTGCTCAGCCCCCAACACAGCCACCTTCAAGGCCATGAATGTGCAGTGGTGACTGCCCATGGGTTTGGACCTCAGTCCCACTGTTTCCATTTGGGGGCTCATGGGCTTCCAATTTCCAAACACCCCTCTGTGTCCAAGGTGTTTATCCCCCAATGTGTCATATACTTACCCTGTTTGCTGTCTTGTCTGTCTTCTGACCCAACCTACCTCCTCAAATGTACCTACTATCCTTCCCCAACATCCCACTCTCACCTTAACAAAAAAAAGAGCAATCTGTTCCCAAAATGAATTTCACACCATACATAACTGTCCATTTCACACCTGCTTACAACTGCTTACAGGTGCCTTAATCACTCTGTATCCAACAGCCCTTGTTCTGGCCAGCAAATAAATGATCAGCCCTTGCAAGTGTCTAATCCAGGACCCTGCACACCACAGCCACAGCAATTTACACTAAGCCATCTGAGCTGCAGATATGTGTGATGTTTTCTCAAACATATGCAGCACAGTCATTCAACAGTAGAATAGTCATTTAACAGTAGTAGTAACCACAGTTATGAGCAGGCGCGAGATTGTTGCATTGATCTCATCTGCCATACCTGTCAGCATGCTGCTGCAGTTAGGAGTAACAAGCTAGCCACAGGTGGGGGTCATGCCATCTAGCCCCCACTGACACATGCTGAGGAGCTCCTCGCCAGCCTTGGGGCACTCACCCATTAGCTAAGCCAGGAACCTCACGATAGCATTGTGGAGGAGGGTGCTACCCACACAATGGATGAGGAGAATGCAGATAAGGCCCCAGGGCACATTAGTACACCACTGTTGCTTATCCATCTTCATTTGTAAAGTATCTTCATGCATATGTCGGATAACATAGTCTGTTGCTGCAGTGTAGTAATGAACAGATGTTCATAATCTCTAGTATTGTAGGTTTGTACTGTTGATGTACTGAAATGTTGCTCCCACCCTGTACCAATGCCACAGGTGTGGCTACTGACATTACATCTCTCACACAACTATGTAGGTCCCTCTGGTATACAACTGGGGCAGCAGCCTGTAGTTGGTGAGTATGGAGTTGTTTTGTTCAGGTTTGCCAATACACCGGTCATGTTATGGCCATGGTATTTGCCATGCACACATTTAACACACCTACCCATAACCCATGCTGTACATGTTCACTTATTGTTGCTGTTAACTGCACTACATCACAGTGGTCACCATGGTGGCATATCTGAAGGGTATGTAAGAGTCCTGCAGTATACCTAACAACCTGTCAGTGCAAGATATGTGGACAGAGATGAACATAATGGTGGGACAAATGGCCTACAGTAGGGACATGTCTGAAACATTACCCTTATACAGTGGCTACAATAGTGTATACACCACTATTACAATGGCAACTGTTACAGATCTACACAACGGCATATCAGAATACCACATTCCACACCTTTTACAACCTGCAATGTGATCCTAACATGAGCAATGAATGTGTAATATGGAATCCTATGTTAGGACAACAAATATGGGGAATACATACCTTAACAAACACTGGAAGCATAATGTGTGCACACACTCCAAATAACATATTGTCGAAGCAGCTTTTGAGGTACTGACAGTATTCACTCTTCTTGAGTACGCACCTTCCATCACGTACAGGCCCTCAATGTCACATCAAGTAATGGTCTGCTATCCAAGAAGTATGTCCATGACATTTGCCCACTCACCTGCAATAGAGGCAGCTGCGGCTTGCACACATCTTACAAACCATGGAATGGATCCTATATCCAAAAGGTAGCACTCAAGAGTGGGAGATGTAGCCTTACCTCACCATTGCATATACCATGGCAAACAGTGCAGACAGTCATGTATGTGACAATGAAGTATGGGACAACATTAGTGTAGAAAATAAACAGATGCCCATCCAAGACAGATGACAACACATGCTGCAAACTGGTCACAGATGGTGCCCAGAAACATGCAGCAACACTGAGGGACTTGCAGGAATATCTAGCAAGTACTGCCTGTGCAGTACCTGTGTCGACAATCACCTGGACTTTGCATAAGTGTGGCCTATGGGTTTTGGTAATCAGATGGAAGAGTTGTTCCACAGGAAACATTATCCAGGGCTCTCTACAGGTAGCATATGCATAACATCCAGTCTCCCAGAAGCATGTGTTGCAATGTGTAATGGTGTACTGAGACCAAGGCTGAAACCTACAGACAGTATTAATAAAGATACATGTGGTGCACAAGCAACACCTCACTCCACCTCAGGCCTACCATCCCCATTTGTACCTTGCTGGTGCCACTGTACACCTTTAGGTTTGCTGTTCATTAGAAGGAACTATGCCAGTAGACATGGTGTTCTGAATTTGGAACACTGCAAAATGGCACTCATGTGTGGCCCATAGTTGTCAAGCATCTGCAACAAGGCTGAGGATGTAGAGGGGTGTCGTCCTGAAACACAACAGTGAACTGAAGCATACATCCAAAGCTCACTAACTAAGAATTGCTGTATCTGAACACAGGCAAGGTCATGAATTGTGCCAGACATAACCCTGACTCCACAGCAATAGTGAAGGCACTGTGTAACCTCCAAGGGCTGGGCACATGAGCTTACCTTGCAATCCAGCAGAGTTAGGGGACATTTGTATGGCGGAGTGACCAAATAATGGTAAATGAAGATGGGCCATGCTAGTATACCCCTTCTAGGAACAGTGATTGCTGAAGTTCACTTAACAGTGGCTGCACCAAACCATCGTGTTAGGGGTGTGCACCCTTATGCAACCCACATATTGCATGCATCTCAATCAGCATCTTCACAACTAACACATTTGTTTGATACTGCATTTGATTGCACAGGTCATATGTCACATATCAGGTGTGTGTAATGTTAACACATTCAGTATTGCGGCCCCACTGCATATCATGGAAGAGGCTGGCATGTCAATAAGGGTGTGTACACTCCTCACTTCTCATAGCCACTGTAAGCTTTGAAAGTTGTCAGTGTAATTGGATTTTATAGCTCATACATGTGCTGCTGATGATGAGCTCTGCAAATCAGAGGTCAGGCATTCACTATTGACATATGTCCTCATATCATCCCAGGTATGTGCCAGACAAACACATAGGGGCTGTGAGCAACAGAGCAAACATAACTGCCACAAATATACACATTCAGCAACAGTGTCTACACTTGTGAGATATGGTGCATAGTACATGCCACGCTGCTGAACAGGTGCATAGCAATACTGTGTACATGGATGCAGTGTGTTCCAGGGGAAGGGGCCTCACCTACTAACACAACTCATGCATCACAGAGATGTATAATGTTGGTAACAAGGATTGAGTATAGCTGCAGTGCATGCTGTTGAGTGCCATATGTCATGCATTTTGACTGTTGGGTAATGAAAGGTCTGTGTGTGTGTGTGTGTGTGTGTGTGTGTGTGTGTGTGTGTGTGTGTGTGTGTGTGTGTGTGTGTGTGTGTGTGTGTGTGTGTGTGTGTAGAGGTAAACAATGATGTGCAGGTCTTAAATTACATTTTTTGTTTTCCCCTCACAGGTGGCGAGGTGGGTCAGGGTCCATCCTGCAGGCAAACTGACGTTAGTCTCCATACAGATTCTGACAATGATGATAGTATGGTGAGGCACAGGCAGGGTTGTCAGGGGCTGAAGCTGTGCCATCGGTTGACATCCCACTTTTATCCACCCCATCCCGCACAAAGTCACAATGCCTATACATATCCCATCACCATTGACCATAGATGAGGGACAGTTGACAGGTGGTGGCATGGGCAGGACAGTGTAGTGACTATGGCAAGTGTGTCTGTACAAAGCAGCCATAGCTGGATAACCGGCAAGGTACCACATAGGCAGATGTACAGGGGTGCTAGTAGGAAGGCTGCTGGCCATCATGCCCCTGGCAGAAGTGCCGCATCAGGTGTCACCAGATGCATGTTTCAAGCCATCATGGAGGCACAGGCACATATGGAACATTATACCAGAGTCTGAGGCTCAAGAGTGCTACTCATTCTGCTGTACTTGACAACATCCGTGATCCTGCAGGTGCCCACTGTTATTTTGCAGAGGTCCTGGATAGACAGTTGGGTGAGATGGTGGGAATCCTCGACTGTGCAATATCTGTGTTAGAGCATGTGGTGGGAGTAGGCCTTCAGCCACGTGGACATAGGTCAGAATCACCAACATGTGGAGGTCTACGTGGACGTGCAACAAGTCATGGCCACTCCCGTAATGGCAGTACCAGCACCTGCACTGCAGGGGGGTGCTGTCCACACCACAACACAGCAGGCCACATGAACGTGATCCTGGCCAGTCCTAACAAGGACCTGGATGCAGCGGACATTTGTCATCATCAGAGGAGAGTACCATATCTGGAATTGTACCTGGTAGTGCCCATGGAACCCCTAGCAGGCACAGTTCTCGTGCCCATGGCTGGACATGGTGAACTGCAGATCCTGCCATGTACAGTCTGCAGCTGTCCAACAAATCCCTGTATAGGGCAGCCACATGGCAGAACTGTGTGCATACACACACACACACACACACACACACACACACACACACACACACACACACACACACATCACCAACACAGCTAGGGCACTTCCATACCTATACACACCACATCTGCACAGCCCAATTGATAATGAAACCCCCAAACATGCATACATGATGTCAACCAAATGGCTTAGCCTAGGTCTCTGGCAAACCCACAACACACCCTGTGCATATGATGATACCTGTGCCACATCCGTGTCATCCATACCATCAATGGAGGGACATGCTAATATGGTTCTGATGCACAAGATGAATGTACTAAGGTTTAGCAATGTAATGCTTGGTAACATGTTTTCAGCTTGAAAGTTTAATGCTTACATGTCAGGATGTGTAGCTGTCCAGCCATGATGCATTATAGCTGTTACTAACATTGACTGATTGTGGTCTCCATAATGTATTCAGTTTGTGTTGTAGGTGTCTATGTGTCAGCAGGATGTTGGTCTGATGTTGTTTCCTACAAGGGGTATGGCACTGTGGTGACACATTGACTGTGTCATATCTTGGGTACAGCTGAACACAAGTAACAGGTCTGTATAACAGTTACTGCATGTGCCACATGGCTGATAGGTCTGAGGGGTGTATACAGGTGAGTGCATGGTGGCTGATGTCAGCAGCCTTTCTACAGTGGACAATGGTAAGTGTACTGGGTGGCTCACACCAAATGTTTGTGAATAACACACACACACACACACACACACACACACACACACACACACACACACACAGGCTTTGGTGTCAATGCAATAAACAGAGACTACTGTACACATGGATGTACTTAATTTTGCAGTGAACTCATTTTAGCCTATGTAATTCCACCAAGACAAAATAGGCAAAACATCACATCAGTAAATAATCAGTTTGCCAGTTTAATGTCATTGAAGATGGTACTGGCAGGGTATATGCCCTCTTCCCCAATGTAGTACAATCCTGGAGTTGGTAAACATAGGTGTGCTGGTATGGGTGACACAGCCCACCACTTTTGAGTGTGTGGGGTGGTGTAGAACCACGCATAGTGTGATTGACAACTACTTAACCTGTTAACATAACCTGTACAGTATTACAGCAGACTAAGTGGGGGGATACACACAACAATAACCCCAGTGAGGGTGGCTGTGCCCACAACATCCACACCCAACTAAATATACCGACTTCAGTATTGCTGTACAGTGGGGAAGAGGGCATTTACACATCTACTACTAGTTTTGATTAAATGAATTTCCACAAGATGATTCCTTTGAAATGTTAGCATTTGCCAGTTAGTTCTTGGACAGATGACCTCCTAGGACATGTATTTTCTGAAAATTGAAGTAGATCCCTACACATACACACACACACTTACTTGGCAACATTGCGAGTAGAACCCCTTGCTAGGTACTTATTTTGTTTGGCCTTAATTGCACGCACCACACAGCTTTTAGGATGAGGTGTGTTCCGAGTTTCTTGTTAAGTGAAGAATATCACCAGGCCTTGTACACTATGGTAATGGGGGATGTACTGGGTGTTTATGAACAATACATAGTATGACATACTGTCATATACACATTGATGAACACATAGCAGTCATATAGACATCTGAGAGACCTGGGTTTATCAATGCTAACTACCTTGTCAGTGAGTCCATTCTATTACAGATAATTTGCAAAAAGCACATGCATTATTGCACTGGATAGTGTAATCAGTTACCTGTATGATTGATGGTGACAGTAGTCCTCATACAGTGGACCTTGGGACATGAACTGGGGGTACCATGGTGTAAAGACAGTATACCCAGCACCCACACCCAACACTGGATATTTTACTCACTGAAACCCATGATAATGCTCTGACATACCCAGAATCACACATTGACCAGGACTGCAATACAACCCCTTATCTATCTAATCAGTGTTAGTACAGGGATATGCATTTTTTGCACATGCCACAGTGATAGTAGGGTGAGGGTTTGTCATGGCTGTCCTACAGTCAGCAACATTACTATCCCTTATACTGTATGGCAAGGTGTATTGCATTAGGAGAATGTGGCCTTAGAATGCTGTATCCAACAAATATACACACTTGCACACATACACACACACTTGCCAGGACTCAGAGGTTAACTCATGCCTATCAACCCATTTGTACAACAATGTCATGCTGGTACTGCAAGCTCCAGGTAGCCCATAGGGGAAGAGTGTAACATGGTACATGTAATGTCCATTACAGCAGCAGCCATTTCTAACTATGGCAATGGGGGATGTAGTGGGTGAGAAGGCCCTCATTGTATCATCAACTACAGGTTTACAAACACACAGACACTGTTATTCTCAGTAATGCACACTGACACATTTGTCAGTACTGGGG